>NC_056766.1:36452432-36752432 GCF_018687715.1 Carya illinoinensis
TCTTTTGATAGTCAATTGGAAATGACTCTTGTTTATCAATTCACACAAGAATATGCAAATTTAATAAAGCAAGACAACAATAAAACCAATGATTTAATTACTACATAGGTTCATACAAGTCTTTCGATCTCTATGCTTACCTATGCTGAAATATTCAAGATCTACCCTATGATTCCCTCTTTCGATAGCAAATCACAAGATTAAAAAAATCATCTAATCAATGGCCAGTTAATTAGAAGCAATAAACTCATAATAAATCAGATAAACAAAGAGAGAATTGCATTAAATTAACGTAGACAATCAAGCATAGTTTGGAAATAGGTTACATCGTTTTCCTAGAATAAAGAAAATTTAGCTCATGCTAGAAATGGAATTCAACATAAACGAGTTCACCATAATCGTTTTGAGAAGATTGGAAGAAAATAAACACTGAAAAATCCTCCTTACAGCCGCAACTCGTCTTCAAAAGCTCAAGGTAACGATTCAACGCTTTTCTCCCGTCCGTGCTCGTGTATGATTCCAACGTACGTGTAATAATTGAAATTCCCTCTCCAAAACAGATGATTTGAATCCCTCTAGCTATGTTTTTCTGTCCCAAGAAGTGTTCTCCAGTCAAAAGTCTCGGCCCTAGAGTGAAAAATTGATTTTATATGGTGTGACGGCGGAAAACCTAAAATCTGTCAAAATACGATGTTCGCTCGAGGGTGTGTCGAGCGCACATAGAGCGTTCGATTGTCTGATTTCGCTCGAGCATCCTATCGAGCGCACGTCGAGCGTTCGACTCTGCCTGATTTCGCTCGAGCGGCCAATGTCTCCGCTCGAGCGATCTTTGTTTTTCAGCAACCCGCTCGAGCTCCCTGTCGAGCGGCAGTCGAGCATTTGAATCTGCCTGAATTCACTCAAGCGGCCAAAAGCCTCCGCTCGAGCGAACTTGTAAAATCTGCAATATGAAATTTTGCAAGTCATCATCTACTCCACTCGTACCTGCTTTAATTACAGTTTTTTCTTGTTGTGCACTGTCATATTTCTATTATATATACCGAATCACATCTGTACAAATGTTGGCATATAAGGTGAATTCATATTCTCTCCCTGTTTCAATTAGAAGTTTTGCATGGGATTGGATCACACAATTAATCCGTTTAGCAATTGGAAGGTCACGTACGTGAGAGCATGGTGATGTTAAGAGGCCACGAGGATTCTCTCCAGCAAATTGGCATCTCATGGCAAGGTGTTCTAGTGCTTCTTGCTCGCAATTACAAAGGGGGGGGGGGGGAGGCTGTCTTAGTTAGGGATGCAATTTTAACAAGATATATATTGAGTTCTTCTAGACAGACCAATAACGTTCCCTCAAGTAGAAGGTCAAGTAGGTGACAAGCATTAATTGAGAAGTTGGTGCTTTGAACGAGAGCTCACCCCACCCTACACATCTACATGCAGTTATAGATGAAGAAAGCCGATGTGGCACGCCGACTCCAACATACGGAAATGCGGAAACTGTGACATCGGGATGATGACAATACGGATCACGCATCCCAACGATAAGTGTCAAAAATCTGTACAAGCAGAAAGTATACAACAAAAATACAGTAGATAAATTAAATAAGTTAACTAAATACCAAAATTTTAAATACAAGTTTATCAAAATAAAAGTATTACAAAAAATTATACAGTTATCCGTGAAAATAAAATAAAAAGCCAAATACATAGACAAAAGGGAAACAAATCCCATAATCCAAAAAGCGACCACATGTCACTCCTTCGGCTGAGTCGATCCCTCAGTCTCAACGTCTTCATTTGCATCAAAATTTATGGTTCCATAAAACAGAACTGCAGGGTGTCGAATACCGTCAGATTATGAATCTCAGTAAGTAATCACTTAACCAACCCACGAGATAAAAACACATTAATACAAATATCATGTATGCGTGCACATGATAAAACATGTATGAGACCAAAACCATCATTTTCTCCAAAAATGACCATTTTCTAATGCATGTCAAAAATCTCATTTGACCCAAGACATGCCATTAAATTCTGTTCGCCATTTTTCCAGCGAATAACCCAGCATAAATCTATCATTTTCTTAGAAAATGGTCCAAATATCCATTAAATCATAAACTACCATTTTTCTAGAAAACGGCCTAACATATACATTTATCCCATCACAGTAAGCGGGAATCGTAGGTGAGACTACCGTCATCCTTGCTTACCACCATCCCTACTGCGTGCACCATATGCGAGAATTACAGGTAGGACTACCACCATCTCTACAACTTGCCTTGTAGGCGGGAATCACAGGCAGGACTACCACCATCCCTATTTACCATCATCACAACCGCTAACACTGTAGACAGGAATCACAGGCAAGACTCTATCACCATCTCTGCTTACCACCATCCCTACTGCATGCGTCATAGGTGGGAATCACAGGCGGGACTACCACCATCCCCACTGACCACCATCACTACCACTAACAATGTAGGCGGGACTCTACCACCATCTCTGCTTACTACCATCCTTACCGCATGCACCATAGGTGGAAATCACAGATGAGATTACCACCATCCCTACAGCTTGCACTGTAGGCTGGAACTGCAGGTAGGACTACCATCATCCCTACCGCATACACCGTAAGCAAGAATCACAGGCGGGATTCTACCACCATCCCTATAGATCATTTTCCTTTCTTTCATTTATTTCAATCCATTCATTTCAAACATACCCAAAAATCATATCTCACATGAAAATTGAGTTTTCAAATATACACATTAACATGTATGCAATTATGCAAAAACTCAGTTTTCATTTACAAACATAAACATGCGTGCAATTATGCAATGTATATAGCACGACACAAATATTCAACATCCAAAAAATTCCAGCATAATCCAATCACAAAAACGACTCCATCCTCCAATCCAACCGACCTCCAAACTCCTCGGACTCAACGTCTAACATAACCAACCAGACTATAGAAAATATGTTAGTGCAAAAATATATTCAAATCTCATAAAATTCTTTGAAAAATTACTTGTAACACTATAATATAATTTTCAGAGAATCACGGAAGTGCTACAAGTGGTGACACAACCACACATCAGAGTAAAATGGACAAGGGCCGTGAGTCTCAAAAAATCAACTTTTGAAATGGGACAAACAAAGACTTGGGATAGCTAGAGAAGAGTTTAGAGGTATTGGTAAAGCTAATAGTACTGGTGGTTGGCCGTGGGTGGTGGCATGGGTGGCAATTGGAGGCCAAAAAGCTCAAATCAGAAAATGTAATGGATGGATTTCACCAGTGGCAAATTGGTAGCTAGGGAAGACTTGGATTAGGTAGCTTGGTGGGTTAGGAAACAAAACAATGAACGGGGGAGAAGGAAGGAGGGTCGTGCATTGGAAGAAAAAAAGCAGGGGACAGAAGAAGGAAAAAGGGAAGAAGGAAAAATAAGAAAAAGAAGAAAGAAAAAGGGGGAAAAGAAAAGGTGAGGAAAATAAATCAGGTCTAATCCTCATAACTTGGATCACAAAATTGATCAAACAAAAAGAATTTCAAAAAAGTAACTTATATTAAAAACACAATAATAAATAAAATAAAATAGTAAATCCAACAATAAAATAATTTAAAACAAAGAGCAATTTAAATAATTTAACAATAATTATTAACAAAGAAGACACATTGAAATAAATTTCACAACTTTAAATATCATAATATAATATAAAAAAAAACTCTTATAAATTTTAAAACAAGAGGACCAATAATAAAATAAATTAAATAATTATTTACTTAAAATACACATAAACGCGGGGTATCACAAATCGACTAGGAGATGAAGCAATTCGGGGCTGCTACCCAACCAGCCAACCTTTGGACTTCGTAAAGGTTGCGGGGAGAGCATTCCCACTATCGCTTCAACCTTTTTGGGGTTCACCTCAATCTTTCTCTCCGAGACCATGAACCCCAGTAACTTTTCCGACTTTACCCCAAATGCACACTTCGACTGGTTAAGCCTCTTCTTGTATCGCCAGAGGACGGAGAAGGCGTCACAAAGATCTGCTAGATGCTTCTCAGGCTTCTTGCTCTTCACTAGTAGGTCATCTAAGTAGACTTCCATGTTCCAGCTGATCTGCTGCTTAAACATTTGATTGACTAGCCGCTGGTAAGAGGCATCAGCATTCTTGAGGCCAAATGACATAGCGTTGTAGTAGTAAAGCCTCCAGTTCGAGATGAACGCTATCTTTTCTTCATCGTTCGAGCTCATCTTTATCTGGTTGTATCCGAAATAGGCATCCATGAAGATGAGGATTGGGGTGTCCTGCTGTCGAATCCACAATCAAGTTTATACATAGCAACTGAAAGCTATCCTTTGGGTAAGCTTTGTTTAGGTCGGTGAAGTCGACGCACATCTGTCACTTCCTGTTGGCCTTCTTCACCAGGACCATAACAGAGAGTCATTCCGGGTAGTGAGCTTCCCGGATGAACCCCACTGCCAA
The DNA here is from genome assembly GCF_018687715.1 of Carya illinoinensis. NCBI lineage: Eukaryota > Viridiplantae > Streptophyta > Magnoliopsida > Fagales > Juglandaceae > Carya > Carya illinoinensis. Next base: position 36,456,927 of record NC_056766.1, read on the forward strand.
GAGAAGGTTTACCTCCTCGGCTATCACCGCATACTTCTCGGCACTAAAACTTTGTTGTTTTTGCTTGACTTACTGTGCTGCTAGGTCGGTGCAAAACTGGTGCTCAATGATGGAGCTGTCTATCCTGGGCATTTCCTCATAGCTCCAAGCAAACACATCTTGGTACTCAATGAAAAGACATTTCAAGGCCTATCTCAACTCTGGGTCCAACTTGGTCTCAACTTGGACTGTCTGCTTAGGTCTCTATTAGTCGACTGAAACCATCTCCAAGGGCTCGTTCGATTCGGCCTGCCACAAGGCCTGCTCATTGTGAACCTCTTCATCTCACTAGGCCAAGACGAGCGATGAAGGTGGTCTAGACGTCTCTCTAACTTCTTCCACTACCATTTGCCTTGACCTCGTACCTTAGCTCCTGAGCATAGCACTCCCGAGCTAGGACTTGTTCACCCTAGACTTCTCCCACTCCCAAGTCCTTAGGAAACTTCATTTTGAGGTGGTAGGTGGAAGTCACTGCCCTCAAGTTGTTCAAGATGGGATGCCTTAGTATTGTACAAGGAGGGGGCTTTTACCACCAAGAAATCGACCATGGTCACAGCTATCCTGGGGGCCTTCCCAACTGATACAAACAGGGTGATGGCTCCCATTGGTTGAACAATGTCGCCTATGAAAACTTTGAGCAACACAAGGGCTAGGCGTAGCCAGACCAGGCTAATCCCTGTTCTGACGAAGGCTTCATAGAACAGGATATCTGCTGAGCTGCATCATCACTACCAGCATGTCATTGTGCAGGTAAAGGATGCCTTCTTTGTTCTTCTCACCGAAGGTTATTATGACACCCCCAAAGTGCGGTCGGCCCCCTACGGAGGGTCTGCCAATGGTGAACAACTCCTTATAGCGTGTTCTTTGGGCATGTGCTCTTCAAGCTGATGAAGTGGTCCCTTCTCCCACATATCCCTCGACAATCATGAGGATCTTCACGATCGACCCATCTACCATTGGGGGGGCTCCTGCAGCTCGGGGTTCTCCATGTCTCTCTCCACGTTTCATGCCTTCTTAGGCTTGCACCCCGCCTAAGGCCCAGTCACACCCCCTTCATGCCGGTTTTCTTGATTCTGATTGATGCCTCTTGCCCGTTGGTCTTCCTCTCTTCTTCTTTTTAGGGCATAGCAATCTTTGGTTCTCTGCCAATCGGTCATGTGGTACTCGCAGTACTGGCGGCTCTCTTTGCCTCGACCCAGCTCCCTTTATGGGCTTGGTTCACGATCTTTTTCTACTACCATGCTCATGTGGTTGTGGGGCCCAACATGCGGCCAGGATGGGGCTTCTCCCTTTCTCTTCATGTCGGGAGCTCCTCTTTTCCCCCCTTTGCAGTCGTGACCTCCTTTTTTCCCCCGTTTGCAGTCATGACCTCCTCTTGGTCTAGCTACCTTTTTATCCATCTACTCCATCTCAAACTATCATGGAGACATTAGGGCTTTGAGCGTGTGTTCAGCATTGATAAACCCTTCTGCCCAATCCATAAACTCTCTCAGCTTGGTGGGACACCTTCGCACTATTTCAGCCCTAAATGGATCCTAAGCCAGATCTTCCCCAGGAGGGCTACCAATGTGATCTTCTCCTCTTAGTAGTCGGTGGCCATCAGTTCCTGATTAAATCGGGAGAGATACGACTTCAGGCTTTCGCCATCTCACTATTTAACCATGAGGAGGTAAGTAGCCGAGCACCTCCTCTTGCGGCTCGCCATGAATTGTGTCATGAAATGGCTAGCCAACTCATCGAAACTATCTATGGTTTCAGGCGAGAGAGACTCAAACCAGGCCCAGGTGGCTCCTTTTACTGTCAATGGAATGACTCAACAGGCTATCTCTCCTGGGAAGCCATGAAAGGTCATGTGGGCCTTCAACGTCTGTAGGTGCTACAGTGGGTTCTTGGACTTATCGTACACCTCCATCTGGGGGACCTTGAACTTGGGAGGGATGGGTACCGCCATAACTCCCATGTTCTACAGTAGGTCGATGCTGACAAGCAGCTGGTCCACGGTAGATGGCTTGCCCTTCCTCTTAGCCATTTCTCCATACTTGTCCCCAAGTACTTGGGCATGTCATGCCTTTCTTCCTCTATTGTGGCGTTTATAAGGACACGCCATGAGTTGACATGTTCATTGCCGCTAGGTTCTCCTCCTCCCACCAGCTCCTTGTTGGTCCACCTGAGTGCTGCATTCTTTGTCAACTTCCTTATCATCTCTTCCATCTCTGCAAGTCTCGCCTCCTTTGCTTCATTCCGATTCTCCATGCAAAGTAAACGATTCTATGGAAAAGATCCCGTAGACGGCATCACTGTTGATGTCGTGTTTCCAAACCATGCAGTACCACAATAACCAAACTTTTAGGACCTACAACAAGGAAGGAGATTCAGATTCGGTGTTGTCTGGGAACACTTTGATGCCAAAGTCAGTAGAGAATATTTGGGTGACAAAGAAATCTAAGTGAGTGAAGAAGAAGATGAGTTCAGAGAGAATCCCCCTAGGTGGGATCAATGTATTTATACCTACCTCAGACCCAGTTGTCAAGGGAGATCGTAGGGTGTCAGGTCATATTTAGGTCAAACTTGCTACCAGCCTCTTTCCATGATAGGGTGTCAGGCCAATCATGCCATCCTACGGTGCCTACACGCCCCTACGTGTTTGGGCTCCCTGACACATTAAATCTGGTGTATCCCAAAGTTGGTATGCCCACGATCGGACACACCCAGCTGCCTGTGCTCTGTGAAAGTTATCTGCTATGTGCCCTCTTGCAGGGCTCGACCAGTTACCGAGGTCCCAGGTGACTGCTACCTCATGATAGGCTCTTCAACCAAGTCTGGCCAATGCCTAGGCCTCTTCGGATGAGAAGGTGTACCGTGGGTTCTGTGCTTGACACCCATCTCAGGCCCTTGGCTTGTTTTTGTTTCCATTTGAGTGGTCCAAAGCCTCTATCATGACTTGATCTCTTTGGCCTGGGGCCTCCCTTCACAATGTTTCTAAGAATGGTATAGTATGTATTGATAATTTGTTATCATCTTCATATTCACATGTGACCTGCAACCATTTTATTAGGACTTTATAGTGATTCTTAATCACCGCAAAAAGCTTATTTTCTTGCAGTGACGTACATGCAAAACATGCATGATCTTTTGTCGGCTAGAAGAACACATCAATTTACCTAGAAAATCTGGGGATCAACCCAACGCAAAATGCACTCTCGAGAATAAAATAGATAAATAAATACAACAAAAATAACGTGCTGAAGATTTACACCAGTACATACGACACCCAGTACTACCAAATTTACTTCACCGACTAATTAAGTTTCCCAAATTTGTGATCGAGTAAAGTGATTTAACAGAATCATGAACTAAAAAATTCTTAAAATAATTAAAACAGCGCATAATTGGATGATTAATCATGAGTTGGTCAAGACCTAACACCAACTGTAAGGAGGCAGTTGGCTATCAATCTGTGACTAAAGTAATGAATGCAAGCTTTAATATTTGGTTTTCCTCCGATTTAAGGCAATTCACCTACTCTTTGCCTTTAGCCTATCCTTGCCGTTGCATGCCTGCTCACGTCCCTTTAATCTCTTTAAAAATATCAATTAAACCTATCACCTTGCTTTATTGTCTGTTGCACCAGTGACATCGATATATCTTTCTTCCCAGGGAACTGGTCATCCAGCTGTATCCCATCTAGCTCCATTAATCTTCTTGACATATAATTATTAAGCTCTCTCTCTGTATCTCTCTCTGTAACACACAGAGACAAGCAAACGCAGAAGAGATTAAGATGCACATTTTTCCATCTTGTGGAAGCACCAAGAAATACCCGAGCAGGAGAAGGTATCAAAGGCTGGAGAGTAGTCATGTGGTGATCGCCCATGAGGAACATATGAAGATTGCTGCATCAGAGATTATATCACTGCCGACGAACATCACGTTTTCAATCAATTTCATGAAAGGAGTAAGAGATTCTTATGTGGAAATGATGCTTTGCTAATTTGCTGGACGTATTGCGCAGTTGAATTATGGTAATGTTTTTGTAACGCTTCAATGGAAGATCTAAACTACATAATTTATATTTTAAAAAGATTAATTAATAATATAATTAAAATTCTATTTAAATTTTTTAAATAGCAAAAATTTCTCATTTCTAAGAAATATAGAATCTCATATACTACCTATCTTTATTTTTATTATATGGAGTATTATAATTTTTCTATATAAAAGAATCTACTACAAGAGAAGTGGATTTTTGTGATTAAAATTTAATGACAAAAAGGATTATTTTTTACAAAAATTATAAGAAATAATAATTTTAATTATTAAATTTTGATCACAAAAGCTCACTTTTCTTGTAATGATCGTAAATGCTAAGAGTCGCCAAGTTTCTCTTAAGCATGAGTAAGTTTCCTTTTGTCTTTTTTATCTTTTACCCTTTTTTAGGCCCTATGAATGCTATTACAGGGTCTGTAATTTCTCCCCACTCTCCTTTGAGGTCACAAACGAGGAGAAAATTAAATAAATCGAATTGGCTAATCATGTATTATAAAAGAGCAACTTTGCACTAACTTTGCACCAAGTACAAACTGTTTTTCTATTTCTGTTGTTTTACGTTTGTGAGATGGGCGTGACGATTAGATCATTTTGCAATGGAAAGCTTAACCATTAGGATGATGATGTCAATTAAAGGTAATGCTAGTATAAGCTGAGCTTGAACTTAATTAAGATAGTACTGTTTAACCGGATTTTAGACCGGACACCCGGGTTTCAAACCGAACCGAATTAATCAATATTATGAGCAAGTCTGATATTTGAATGAATCCGGATTTTAGAAATCCGGATACATGATTGTATCCGGATTGGTACTAATTCTAGTTATTAAGTTGAGGTGTGTGAGTCTTGTACAAATGTTTTGTAAAGAGTTGGATCCTACTAAAAGAAAATAATTCTTTTACTTTCAATTGATGAGGTCGAATTTTTTTATAAAAAATTTACGCAACACTTATATGCTTAACGATCGTAAAAATCATTACTCGTTAATATAATCAGAAATCTCATCTTCTTGATCACAGATTGGATTCTCTGAATAGAAATAGTTCATAGTTCGTGGAGTACAATGTATAATGGACTTGGTTTTGGAAAAGGTTCTTAGGCCCAAGCCCAAACAAATCATGGTCTTTCTATGTTTGTAGAAGATTTGTAGTTAATAAGTTTTTCATGGCAATGTTGGAGGCCAATTTTCTTGGATTGAGGCGGGACTCCATAATTTTTTTATTCACATATTTTTTTAATAATTGGAAAAGAGATCAATATAGTTCATTGAGGAAAATTAGTCAAAATTAGTGAAAATAAAGGAAAGTTAGCACATAGGCTGATCTTTTTCTTTTTATCTTTTTTTTTATTACCATTATTGAACCTTTTTATCTATTTTCTTTTTCTTTTTCTTTTTTCTGATAAGTCATTTGGGACAAAAAATCACCTAAAAAGCTAAAAAACAAGCTACAGAAAACGTCTCAAGATATATATATATATATTATATGAAATAGCAACTTCATTGAATAAATAGATGACTACATATATTTATCAAGCCAAATAGCTTAAGAAAGAAGTCAGGAATACAAGTCTCAAGTTTATGGCCCGTGAAAAAGCAACTAAAACTAAAAGGCTAAAGCACGACATTACCCTACATTTACAATCAAAATAAACTAATTACCATCAAATAAACACGCTTTGAAAAAGAAGTTAGTAGCCCACCATGGATAGATAATATGCGAAGATAATTACATTATTTGTATTATAAAGTACAAATAATATTGTTATTTTGGGAGTTTCAATGTTATTTTAAAGAAAAATATTTTAGAGATAAAGAAATTTTATAAAAACAAACTCATAAATTAACGTAGTTCGATATGGTATGTCAAATTATAAAATTACTTTTATTGTAAAGTATATCAAAAATATCTTATAAACCTATATCAATTTGTAAATTTATTTTTCTAAAAGCTTTTTGTACTTGTTAGCAATACTTTTTCTATTTCAAAATGTTCGCCCTTCTTTTTTTTTTTTTATCAATTTTTCGGAGGCAGGGGTAGGAAGGTGTGTTTGAGTATGAGATCAATGCATCTGGTTTATTTTTAGTTTATTGCGATCTCTATTTTTTTAGAATGTTAGACACCTCTAATTAATAAGTTTTTTTAACACTTTATACTCTTAAATTATTATAATTAAAATTGATAATTACACTCTTCAATAATAAAAAAAACTTTATGAGATATATTTTTAGTTTGTATCCTCCGATCTTCCTCCAATATTTAGATCAGTTCAAATAAAAATTCTAGTAGATCTTGATCCGTTGATACAATCAGTTGATCAAAAGGAGGGCTCAATAATATTGTACTAGAAATTCTCACGAGCCGTTAACCTTCCTCTGTTTCCTAGACTAGCAACATTGACTTAGCATGTGGGGACACGACTAGGTATACAGTCAAATCCTCACCTGGTTTTGTTTGGCTTAGGAATAAAGGGTGGGCCAGGTACTTCTTCAGGCAGGCGAAAGTTTCTTCATAGGCTGCATCCCATCCTTGGGCCTTCTTCAGAACTTTGAAGAAAGATAGACGCCGGTAAGTCGACCAAGCAATGAAGAGGTTCAGCACTGCCACCCCACCGGCCAGCCTTTGGACTTCGTGAAGGTTGCGGAGTGAAAGATTTCCACTATCATTTCAACTTTTTTGGGGTTCACCTCAATTCCTCTCTCCGAGACCATGAACCCCAAGAACTTTTCCGACTCCACACCAAATGTGCACTTCGATTGGTTGAGCCTCTTTTGGTATCGCTAGAGGAAGCTGAAGGCTTCACGGAGATCTGCCAATATGCTGCTCAGGCTTCTTGCTCTTCACTAGTAGGTCGTCTGTGTATACTTCCATGTTTCGGCCAATCTACTGCTTAAACATTCAATTGACTAACTGCTAGTAAGTTGTGCCAGCATTCTTGAACCTGAATGGCATAGCTTTGTAGTAGTAAAGCCTCCGGTCCATGACTAATGTTGTCTTTTCTTTGTCATCTAGGCACATCCTTATCTAGTTGTATTCAAAACAGGCATCCATGATGCTGAGGAGAGGGTATCCCACTGTCAAATCCACAATTAGGTTGATATGCAACAATGGAAAGCTATCCTTTGGGCAAGTTTTGTTTAGATTGGTGAAGTTGACGCACATCCACCACTTTCTGTTGGCCTTCTTTACGAAGACCATATTAGAGAGCCATTCTAGGTAGTGAGCTTCTTAGATGAACCCTATTGCTAGGAGACAGTCTACCCTCCTTGTCTATCCCCGCATACTTTCCGTGCCACTAGGTCAATGCAAAGCTTGTGCTTAATGTTGAAGTTGTCTATATTGGACATCTCCTCGTGGCTCTAAGCGAACACGTCTTGGTGGTCAATGAGAAGACGTTTCATGGCTAGTCTCAACTCTGGGTCCAGCTTGGTCCTAACTTGGACCATCTGCTCAAGTCTATGTTGGTCAATCAAAACCAACTCCAAAGGTTCATTGGGTTCAGCTTGCTCATCGTGAACCTCTTTGTCCCACTCAGCCAAGATGGGACGTGAAGGCAGTCTAGACCTCTCTCCTACTTCTTCCACTACCAAGACTACCTTGACCTCATGCTTTAACTCCCAAGATAGGACCTGCTCACCGTGGACTTCTCCCACTCTCAAGTCGGTAGGAAACTTCATTTTGATGTGGTAAGTGGAAGTCACTTTTCTCAAGTTGTTCAGGGTGAGACACCCCAGTATTGCATTGTAAGTGGAGGGAGCTTTGACCACCAAGAAATTGGCCATGGTCTCAACAATCCTGGGGGCCTTCCTAACTAATACGGACAGGGTGATGGCTCCCATCAGTTGAACAAAGTCGCCTGTGAAACCTTGGAGCGGCACAGGGGCTGGGCATAGCTGGTTTGGGCAAATCCCCATTTTGATGAAGGCTTCCTAGAACAAGATGTTTAGCGAGCTACCATTATGGACCAGGATTCTTTAGGCCATAAAGTTTGCTACCTGCATTGTCATTACCAATGAATCATTGTGTAGGTGAAGGATGCCTTCTTCATCCTTCTCACCGAAGGTTATTATGACACCACCAAAGTGCCACCGGCCCCCTACAGAGGCTCTTCCAATAGTGAACACCTCTTTATAGCATACTCTCCAAGCGTGTGCTCTTCGAGCTGATGAAGTGGTCCTTTCTCCTGCATATCCCTCAGCAATCGTGAGGATCTCCCTGATCGGCCCGTCTACCATTCGAGGGTTCCTGCAGCGTGGGTTTCTCCATGCTTCTCTACACGTTCCACGCCTTCTTGGGCTAGCACACCTCATGGGGCCTAATCCTTTGACTAATGCCGCTTACCCTGTTGGTCTTCCTCTGTTGCCCAGATGACTAACACAAGAGGGGGGGTGAATTGAGTTGTATAAAAAAGATAACAATTATAAATCAAATATATAATATAAAAAATAAACAAAATATGAAATAACAATAAATATAAAGAGTAAGGGTAAGAGAGAAGCAAACTCAGTATGTTAACGAGGTTCGGCCCTACTGCCTACGTCCTCGCCTCAAGCTACCCCTTGAGGATTCCCAAATTCACTATTCAACCTCCTTCAGGTGGAGATAGAAACCTATTACACCTTTGAACAACACCGCTGCAAAGGATCCGTGTAGAACACCCTCTACACTTGCAATCACCTTACACGTGGTGATTCAACTATTTCTCGTGTAGAATACTTTCTACACACACAAGGGTTATACACACCCTTTTTCTGATACAAGAGCTGATAGTGGGTAGGTTATCAGAAAACACTCCTCAATGAGTGAAATAAGAACAATACAGCACAAACTATATCTCTCAAAATAAACAAGGATTAAGGCTCAATGCTTAGAGAAGAGAGAATGAAAGCTTTGAATGAATGTTGTATGCTCTTGGTGTTGTAAATGTGAAACTCTCAAATGATCTATTTATAGGCATATGAGACTTCATATTCAAATTTAAAAAGATTCACATGTCAAAGATAACATCATTCACTTTTTCAAAAAATTCAAATAAAGGTTCTTCTTTTTCAATTGTCAAAGACAACATCATTCACTTTTTCAAAAAATTCAAATAAAAGGTTCTTTTTTTTCAATTGTCAAAGACAACATCATTCACTTTTTCAAAAAAAATCAAACCTAATCTTTTACTTTTGGCATATGACAAAATGAGCACACTTTCATTTTCAAAAAATTCAAACCTAATCTTTTACTTTTTGTATAAGTCTAAAAAAGTAATAATCACTTTTGAAAATATTCAAATAAAACATGCACATGTGAAAGATGACAATCAATCATCTTTAATATTTTCAAAGTTCAACCCTTTAATCAAGGCATGCACATGCAAAAGATGATAATCAATCATCTTTCAAAATTTTCAAATTTAATTTTCAAAAATATTCATGCACATGTGGAAAATGTATTTTAATGATTTATGATAAAATATTAATTTTGAGCATTAATCCTAATTTCGAATTTTGAAGAGATTTACAACATTACTCTATAATTTTAATGTGAACTTGTTTCCTTCTTCCTCATGCTTGTTTCCTTGATGTGCTTGACTTCATTGTGTAGACAACTTGAGCTTGAGACTTCTTTATTCTTTGAATTCATTTGTTATCATCAAAATCCATGTGTAAATATATAATTACACAAAACTTGAAATCTTGGGTTCAACAATCTCCCCCTTTTTGATGATGACAAATACTTGATAGAACCTGAAACCTGTATTAATACTTAAGCTCCCCCTGAGAATGTGCGTTAGTTTTTCAAGCAAAAGTATAAATATAATTCCAAATATATATAATAAGTTTAGCAATTCAAACAATGTTAATTGTTCTAGTATAACACTTCTTCCCCTTTTGGCATCATTAAAAAGGATCCGCAACAAGTAAATGGACTTAAGAAAACGGTGCGTTAGTAGACACTATAGATAGTTGAAAAATGGAGCCGTCCGTGACCCGACAAGTGCTGCAAAGTCTCGAGGCCTAACTCTATGAATTTAATACGGCTGAAGATTTAAACAATCGCCTGATGTTGTTGACAAACGGGATTGAAGGCTCCGAGTTTCTATAAAAAAATGATCATTTTCATCTATCGGATGCCAAAAAAATAATCGTTTCTTGACCTAAGTTCTGTTTTTCCACAACAATAGAATGGCTGAGCAATTCTCTTCCACTAATGTTCCAGACTTGAATCAGGAACCCTAGACGCATCAATCATCAATCTTCTCTCCTGAGGCCGTCAATACCATGATAGGAGCAGTGAACCGTTTTTCTAGTAAGGCTGATTCTGAGATTATTGCAGAATCAAGAATGCTCAGTAATCAATATGCTGCCTCTGTTACGATCATGTCTCGGAGGTTAATGGCGAGGGTGAGTGAGATTGATCATCTTAACATGCAAATATTTGACTTACGACAGAAGCTTGCTAATAAGGATAGTGAGAATAAAAGGCTAAAGCAAGAAAACCAAGAGTTGAAAAAATTTACAGATTGGTATGCTCATGATCTGCAACCACGAATAGAGGAGCTGGAACGAGAAATGGTTCAGATACAAGGTCAATATCGGCAGATAACAGCAGAGGTTCATTGTTTACTAGAAAAATAGGGACAATCTACTGTTAATCTCGCTGGCTTAGTAAGAAAACTTTTGACAATGTGTGTCCAGCATATCTTGTATTTCTTTTGACTAAATAAGATTTGAAGAGAAAATAGTTTGTCTTATTCTTTATGCTATCTCTATAAAATCAGTCCTGAAGTTCATCCAATCCGCATCAAGTTTTCATCTCATCTCTATAACTCATCTGCATTCCTTCAGCATTCTCGTTTTAAGCCTTCTATTCTTTTCTCAATGGCTCATTCTTCTAACATTTCTCTAGATCCATCCATGAGGCATTCTGCATCTCAACCTCCTGTCCTTTCTGCAGCTGTCATTGGTGCCATGTTGCAGCAAGAAAATAATAATCTGACTAATAAGTCAGATTCTGATGCTATTTATGACTTGGTGAGTCTTGGGACTCGCTACTCTTCCTCTATTGTTGCTTTTTCTCAGCGGCTACAAGCCAAAAATCATGAAGTTGAAAAGCTCAAAGAACAAATTGTTGTACTTCAACGAATTGTTCAAGAGTCTCACACAAGGGAAGGAATCATTCGGCAGAAGAATAAACAGTTGAAATCTTTATTAGATTCTTCATTCCGCTTGCCGGTTCCCATGAATAAGAATTACATGATATTGTATGAAGAGAATGAGCGTCTCAAACATGAGGCTAAGAATCTCAAGTTTATGTAAAAGTATTTAAAAAATCTATCTCTATTTTTATTGACTCTAGTCTATCTTTTAAGAGATATTCATAGCATACATCATACCTATTTCTCTTCTGATCATACATAATCTATCTTCTGGTAAAGGCTTTGTGAAAATATCTGCTAACTGATCGTGTGTGTTTGTGAATTCTAGTCCTATATCGCCTTTCTGCACATGATCTCGAAGAAAATGATATCTTATTTCAATATGCTTAGTTCTAGAATGTTGTATTGGGTTCTTTGAAAGATTTATAGCACTTGTATTATCACATTTGATTGGAATGTGATTATGCTTGAGTTTAAAATCTTCAAGTTGTTGCTTCATGTAGAGAACTTGAGCACAACAACTACCCGCAGCAATATATTCTGCCTCAGCAGTAGATAGTGCAACAGAATTTTGTTTTTTACTGAACCAGAAAACTAATGCATGACCTAAGAAATGGCATGCTCCACTAGTGCTTTTTCGATCTATTTTACAGCCAGCATAATCTACATCTGTGTAGCTGATTAGATCGAAAGATATGTGCTTAGAGTACCATAACCCTAGGTTAATTGTACCACTAAGATATCTAAGAATGCGCTTAACTGCAATTAAATGTGATTCTTTTGGAGATGATTGAAAGCGTGCACATAAGCACACACTAAACATAATATCTGGTCTACTGGCTGTTAAATATAATAAGCTACCAATCATACCTCGATATATCTTCGAGTCAACTGGCTTACCGGATTCATCTTTATCAAGTTTAGTTGATGGGCTCATTGGTGTTCCAATTTCCTTAGCATTTTCCATCCCAAACTTTTTCAGTAATTCCTTAATATATTTTGATTGATTGATGAATGTCCCACTTTTTGCTTGCTTAATTTGCAATCCGAGAAAGAATGTAAGTTCTCCCATCATGCTCATCTCAAATTCTTCCTGCATAGTCTTAGCAAAAACTTGACACATATTTTCATTAGTAGCACCGAATATTATATCATCAACATAAATCTGAATCAAAAGAATATCATCATTTTCATATTTAATGAAAAGAGTTGTGTCGATTTTTCCTCTTGAAAAACCTTTTTCAATCAAGAAACCACTGAGTCTCTCGTACCAAGCTCCTTACCAAGCTCTAGGAGCTTGTTTAAGTCCATATAGTGCTTTTGTAAGTTTGAAAACATGATTTGGAAAAATATGATTTTCAAAACCTGGAGATTGCTCAACATATACCTCTTCATTTATAAAACCATTTAAGAAAGCACTTTTAACATCCATTTGAAAAAGTTTGAAATCTTTATAACAAGCATATGCAAGTAGCATTCGAATAGCTTCTAATCTTGCGACAGGTGCATATGTCTCATCATAATCAATTCCTTCTTCTTGATTAAAACCTTGGACTACAAGTCGAGTCTTATTTCTAGTAATGACTCCGGACTCATCTTTCTTGTTTCTAAAAACCCATTTTGTTCCAATAATAGTATGATTTTTGGGTCTAGGAACAAGTGTCCAAATATCATTTCTTTCAAATTGATTCAACTCTTCTTGCATAGCTAGAATCCAAGATTCATCAAAAAGTGCGTCATCAATATTTTTGGGTTCAATTTGAAATAGAAAAGCAGTATGATTGCAAATATTTCTAAGAGATGATCGAGTACTTACACTTTGTGAAGGTTCTCCCAAAATTTGTTCCACTGGATGATCTTTCACAAATTTCCACTGTTTAGTTGCATCTTGTATTAAATTTTGATGATCTTTCCTGATGGCTCCATGTTGAACTTCCTCTATTGTTTTCTCTTTGTTGAGATTGAGACTTTCCGTATTATTTATACCTCCTGTTTCTTCATCAATAGATTTCTTGGAGAGTGAAGAATTAGATTCATCAAATACTACATGCATAGATTCTTGTACAATCAAAATCTTTTTATTGAATACTCTATAAGCTTTACTATTAGTAGAATACCCGAGAAAGATACCTTCATCAGATTTTGCATCAAATTTGCCTAAATTATCCCTGTCATTCAAAATAAAACATTTGCATCCAAATACATGAAAGTAACCAATGTTGGGCTTTTTCTCATTCCAAAGCTCATAGGGGGTTTTATCTAACTTAGATCTTAGCATAACTCTATTTATAACATAACATGCAGTACTTACCACTTCGGCCCAAAAATAACTAGGCAAGTTGTTCTCATTGAGCATTGTTCTTGTCATCTCTTGAAGAGATCTATTTTTCCTCTCTACTACCCCATTTTGTTGAGGAGTTCGAGGAGCAGAAAAATTATGCACAAAACCGTTTTCATCACAAAATGTTTCAATATTTTTATTAACAAACTATTTTCCCCTATCATTTCGGATACTTGAAATAGTATAGCCCTTTTCATTTTGAATTCTCTTGCATAAGTTGGTAAAGGCATTATGTGCCTCATCTTTATGAGCAAGAAAGATGACCCAAGTATATCTAGAGAAATCATCAACAATAACAAATGCATAATATTTTCCTCCTAGACTTGCAACTCTATTTGGTCCAAAAAGATCCATGTGTATCAGTTGCAATGGTCTAGTAGTGGAAATATGTTTCTTAGTTTTAAAAGAAGTTTTTGTTTGTTTACCAAATTGACATGCATCACAAATTTTGTCTTTAAGAAAATTTGTTTTTGGTAAACCTCTTACAAGATCATTTTTTGAAAGTTTGGAAATAAGTTCCATATTGGCATGACCTAATCTTCTATGCCATAGCCAACTAGTTTCATTTTGAGCTGAAAAACAAATAGCATCTTGTGAGATAATTTCTTCAAAATCGATTGTATAAACATTATTGTTTCTAAAAGCAATAAAACAAATATTACAATCATGATCATTCAAAATAATGCATTTATCCATTTTGAAAGTAACTGTAAATCCTTTATCACATAATTGACTTATGCTCAAAAGATTATGTTTTAGACCTTCAACAAGTAGAACATCTTCAATTATGAGAGAAGATTCATTACCAATTTTACGTATTCCCACGATCGTCCCTTTCGAGTTGTCTCCAAATGTCACGTGTCCTTCTTCTTTAGATCTAAGATCAAAAAACTTAGTTTTGTCTCCCGTCATATGTCTTGAACGTCCACTATCTAAAAACCATTTGTTTTTGCTTGTGGAAGACTTCATGCATACCTATAAAAACAATTAAAATGATTTTTCTTGGTACCCAAGTTCTTTGGGTCCTTTATTTATTAGTATTAGAAAAAACAAGATTTTTAGGTACCCATATGGCCCTAATAGTCATTGTATGATTTCTTCTAATAGGACAAGTATGATAATTATGACCATTTCTATTACAAAAATTGCAAATAGCATGTGACATATATGAAAAACTTGAATGATTATAATAATATCCTTTTTTGACAAAATTATTTTTATGAAAAGAATTTTGAATATTAGTCTTTGATGTAGAATGCTTATCAAAGAAATTTTTATAAGGTTTGTATTTTTGTTTTGGCATATATCCCAAACCTGCCTTGTCAAAAACACACCTTTGACTACCAAGAAGTTTTTCAAAATTTCTTTTTCCATTCGTAAAGTTTTCAACAATATTTTCTAAATCGGTTTTCTTCTTATTCAATTCAAGATTTTCATCTTTTAAAATGATACTTTCTTTTCTTAAAATTTCAATTTCGTTTGTTAAAGAAGAATTTTTCTTTTTCAAAACAGTATACTTGATACCCAATTTTTCAAATTCCTCATATACCTCTTCTAAAACATTTTGCAATTCTTCATATGAAAGATTTTCAATATTATCAAGATTTGTTACCTCAATGTCATCTTTAGCCATAAGACAAAGATTTGCTGATTCTTCATTGCTTGCTTCACTATCTGAGCTACTTGAATCATCATCCCATGTAGCTTTCATTGCTTTCTTGCCCTTGTTTCTATCTTTCTTTAGCAGAGGACAATCTGGCTTGATATGACCAGGTTTATTGCATTTATAACAAATTAAAGTGTCATTTTTACCTGAATCTTTCTTGGAAAACTTTTTGAAGGATTTCCTCGGAGGAGTTCTATTTTTCTTCAAGAACCTCTGAATTCTTCTTGTTATCATCGCAACTTCTTCATCTTTATCTTCATTTTCCTCATCTTCATCACTTTCACTTTCATGAGGAATAGCTTTAAGTGTTAAGCTCTTCTTTGACTTTCCTTCTTCTTCTCCTCTTTTCAATGTGTACTCATGGGTGATAAGTGACCCGATGAGTTCATTAACTTCGAGCTTCTTGAGGTCTCTAGCTTCAAGAATCGCTGTCACTTTTGATTCCCAGCGTTTTGGTAGAGAGTTGAGAATTTTTCTTACTATCTCCACTTTGGAATAAACTTTGCCAAGAGCTATCAAGCTGTTTATGATGTTAGTAAAACGAGTGTGCATACTAGAAATAGATTCATCATCATTCATCTTAAACATTTCATATTCATAAGTAAGAATATAAATTTTTGATTCCTTGACTTGCGAAGTTCCTTCATAAGTAACTTCCAAGTTATCCCAAATTTCTTTTGCCGTAGCACAAGTCATTATTCTATTAAACTCATTTCCATTAGAGCATTAAATAATAAATTCATAGCAGTTAAATTCAAAGTATAAAGGCTATCGTCTTCACGATCAAACTCTTCTTCTTCCTTTTTGACCTTTACTCCATCAACCACTTTTGTTGGAATATAAGGTCCATTTACAATACATTTCCAGATTTCTCGACCTTGAGCTTGAAGGAATATTCTCATTCTAACTTTCCAGAATGAGTAATTATCTCCACAAAAGAGTGGAGGCCGACTGCTAGATTGACATTCACCAAACGAAGCTGAAATGTTAGCCATAAGATCTTAACTCAAAAGATAGTTAGTCTTATAATAGAGCTTTTAACTCTGATACCAATTGTTGCCCAGATGACTAACACAAGAGGGGGATGAATTGAGTTTTATAAAAAAAATAACAATTATAAATCAAATATATAATATAAAAAATAAACAAAATATGAAATAATAATAAATATAAAGAGTAAGGGTAAGAGAGAAGCAAACTCAGTATGTTAACGAGGTTCGACCCCACTGCCTACGTCCTCGCCTCAAGCTACCTCTTGAGGATTCCCAAATTCACTATTCAACCTCTTTCAGGTGGAGATATAAACCTATTACACCTTTGAACAACACCGCTATAAAGGATCCGTGTAGAACACCCTCTACACTTGCAATCACCTTACACGTGGTGATTCAACTATTTCTCGTGTAGAATACTTTCTACACACACAAGGGTTATACACACCCTTTTTCTGATACAAGAGCTGATAGTGGGTAGGTTATCAGAAAACACTCCTCAATGAGTGAAATAAGAACAATACAGCACAAACTATATCTCTCAAAATAAATAAGGATTAAGGCTCAATGCTTAGAGAAGAGAGAATGAAAGCTTTGAATGAATGTTGTATGCTCTTGGTGTTGTAAATGTGAAGCTCTCAAATGATCTATTTATAGGCATATGAGACTTCATATTCAAATTTAAAAAGATTCACATGTAAAAGACAACATCATTCACATTTTCAAAGAATTCAAATAAAAGGTTCTTCTTTTTCAATTGTCAAAGACAACATCATTCACTTTTTCAAAAAAATCAAACCTAATCTTTTACTTTTGGCATATGACAAAATGAGCACACTTTCATTTTCAAAAAATTCAAACCTAATCTTTTACCTTTTGTATAAGTCTAAAAAAGCATCAATCACTTTTGAAAATATTCAAATAAAACATGCACATGTGAAAGATGACAATCAATCATCTTTAATATTTTCAAAGTTCAACCCTTTAATCAAGGCATGCACATGCAAAAGATGACAATCAATTATCTTTCAAAATTTTCAAATTTAATTTTCAAAAATATTCATGCACATGTGGAAAATGTATTTTAATGCTTTATGATAAAATATTAATTTTGAGCATTAATCCTAATTTTGAATTTTGAAGAGATTTACAACATTACTCTATAATTTTAATGTGAACTTGTTCCCTTCTTCCTCATGCTTGTTTCCTTGATGTGCTTGACTTCATTGTGTAGACAACTTGAACTTGAGACGTCTTTATTCTTTGAATTCATTTGTTATCATCAAAATCCATGTGTAAATATATAATTACACAAAACTTGAAATCTTGGGTTCAACATCCTCCTTTCTTCTTTTCAGGGCATAGCAATCTTTGGTATTATACCGGTCAGTCATGTGGCACTCGTAGTACTGGCAGCCCTCTTTGCCTCAACCTGGCTCCCTTCATAGGCGTGGCTCACGATCCCCTTCTACTGTTAAGCTTGTGTGGGTGTAGGACCCATCGAGCTGCTAGGATGCAGCTTCTCCCTTTCTCTTTGTATCTCCTCTTTTCCCCCCTTCATGGCTGTGACCTCCTCTTTGTCCAGCCGCCTTATGATTTTCCTGCTTCATCTCAAACCTTCGTGGAGACATCATGGCTTCGAGGGGGTCTTCGGCGTTGATCAACCTGTCCACCCAGTCCATAAGCTCCCTCAATGTGGTGGGAGTCCTTCACACTGTTTCAATCATAAATGAGTTCTTAGGCCAAATCTCCCCCAGGAGGGCTGCCAAGGTGATCTTCTTGTCTTTATCGTTGGTGGTCATCTGTTCTCGATTAAACTGGGAGGGATATGACTTCAGGCTTTTTCCGTCTTGCTGTTTAACCGTGAGGAGGTAAGCAACCAAGCACCTCCTCTTGGGGCTCGCCATGAACTACGTCATAAAGATGAGAGCCAACTCATAGAAGCTATCTATGGTCTCAGGCAACAAAGACGCGAACCAAGCCTGTGCAGCTCTTGTTACTATCAATGGAAAGTCTTGACAGGCTATCTCTCTCAGGAAGTCGTACAAGATCATGTGGGCCTTAAACATCTTCAGGTGCTCCAATGGGTCCTTGGACTTGTCGTACACTTCCACTTGTGAGACCTTGAACTCGGGTGGGATGGGTACTGCCATAACTCCCGCTCTGTATAGTAGGTCGATGCTAACAAATAGTTGGTCCACTATAGACAGTGTGCCTCTCCTCTTTGCAATTTCCACATACTTGTCCCCAAGTACTCGAAGCTCAAGGTGCATCTCACGCTTTCTTCCTCTAATGTGGGCTTTACAGGGTCACGTTGCGAGTCCACATGTTCTTTGCCGCTAGGTTCTCTCCTCCCACCAGCTCCCTATTGGTCCACCTGAGTGCTAAAATCTCCTAATTGAGTGCTTCTGTATCCTCCTTTAGCTTTCTTATCATCTCCTCCATCTCTACAAATCTCGCCTCCATTGCCTCATTCCAGTTCTCCCCTCTTTGCATAGTTTGGGATCGTGGTGTTGCCAACATGCAAAGTATACGTTTTTATAGAAAAGATCTCACAAACGGCGCCAATGTTGATGTCACGTTTCACAGCCCGAGCAGTACCACGGCAACCAAACTTTCAACACCTACAACAAGGATGGAAATAGGCTCTGGTGTTGTCTGAAAACACTCTAATGCCAAAGTCGGTTAATAATATTTGGGTGATGAACAAAGCTAATTGAGGGAAAAAGAAGAAGCATTCAGAGAGAATCCCCTTGGGTGGGATCAGGGCATTTATACCTACATCGAACTCGATTGTCAAGGGAGATCGTGGGTTGTTAGGTCATCCTTAGGTCAGACCTGCCACCAACCTCCTGTCATGTCAGGGTGTCAGACCAAGGTCGTGCCATGCCATGATGCCTGCACGCAGTTGAGTGTTCAGGCTCCTGACACTCATTAAATGAGGTGTGTCCCAGGCCTGGTTTGCCCAAGATGGGACACATCCAGCCGCTTGTGCTTTGCGACAGTTATATGCTACATGCCCTCTTGCATGGCTCAACTAGTCATCGAGGTCCCAGGTGATTGCTATCCCTTGGTGGGCTCTTTGACCAGGCTAAGCCCCATGCCTAGGCCTCTTCGGATGAGAAGGTACGTGCACCGTGAAAACTACACTTGACTCCCATCTCAGTCCCTAACCTGTTTTAGTTTCCTTTGAGAGCCCAAAGCCTACGTGACTTGATCTCTTTGACATAGGCCTCTCTCTGGAGAGGCTTCCCTTCACAATGTTTTTTAGAATAGTATAGTATGCATTGATAATTTGTTATCATCTTTATATTCACATGTGACATGTGATCATTTTATTAAGACTTTATAGTGATTCTTAATCGCCACAAAAACCTCTTTTCTCGTAGTAACGTACATGCAAAACACGCAAAATCTTTTGTTGGCTAGAAGAACACATCAATCTTTGAGAAAATATGGAGAACAACCCAATGGAAAATGCACTCTCCAGAATAAAATAGAAAGATAAATACAACGAAAACAACTTGCTGCAAATTTACACCACAGGCGACACCCACTACCAAATTTACTCCACTTCGCCGACTTAAAAGCATTGGCATTGGATTGGCCATCTCAATCTTCAAAATTTGAAGAATATGTCACTTTTTAACTTTTAACTAATCATTCAACACTTAAAATCTACATTGGATTAGTCATCATATTCTCTATAATAATAAAATATTATTATTTTTTATTATTTATATTTCTTTAATTAAATTTTTTAATACTTTTTTATTTTATTTTCATAATTTTCAATAACATCTAACAATCATATTCATTTTTATTTTCACAATCCAACAATCTATAATATAATAATTTCATATGTACATAGATGGTGAAATCTCATATTATATAAATAAAAATTTTATATGTACAATTTATAAAAATTCCATATATATAATATAATAATATCAAATGTGGGATGAATATGAGAAAAAATAATAAAATATTAATTTGAAGAAGTTATAGTTGTTTTCATATATAAAATATGGGATGAATTTATTGTAGTTAAACTTTTATATAAAAAATATTTAGCTAATTTAATTTGGATTCAATTTCATCAATATTTTTTAAAATATAAAAAGTATTTATATTTGGTTGAATAACAGTGTTCTAAATTTTTAAAATTTTTGATCGAGTAAAGTGATGATTTGACAGCTTCAAAATCCTCCACTGTTCTCTAAAATATTAACATAATCTATATATTGCAATCACCACAAACAGGAAAATTAATCCAAGTAGTTATCCAACTCATCAATCTGGATGCACGGTTTGTGGGATTCGCTAATTAGGATTCACTTCACCGATTTTTAAGTTTTTTGAAATTTGTGATCAAGTAAAGTGATGATTTGACAGTATCATAATCTAAAAAATTCTAAAAATAATGTAAACATTGCAAACTGGGATGATTAATCATGGGTTGGTCAAAACCTAACACCAACTGTATAGAGACAGTTGGCTATCAACCTGTGACTGAAGTAATGCATGCAAGCTTTAAAATTTGGTTTCCCTCCGATTTAAGGCAATTCACCTACTCTTTGCCTTTAGCCTATCCTTGACGCTGCATGCCTGCTCACGTCCCTTTAATCTCTTTAAAAATATTAATTAAACCTATCACCTTACTTGCTTTATTGTCTGTTGCACCAGTGACATCGATATATCTTTCTTTCCAGAGTACTGGTCATCCAGCTGTATCCCATCAAGTTCCATTAATCTTCTTGACCTATAATTATTAACCTTTCTCTCACTGTATCTAGCTGTTACACACAGAGACAAGCAAACGCAGAAGAGATGAAGATGGACATTTTTCCATCTTGTGGAAGAATCAAGAGACACCAGAGCAGGAGAAGGTATCAGAGGCTGAAGAGTAGTCATGTGGTGATCACCAATGAGGAACATATGAAGATTGCTGCCTCAGAGATTATATCACTGCCAACGAACATCACGTTTTCAATCAAGTTCGTGAAAAGATTAAGAGATTCTTATGTGGAACTGATGCTTTGCTTTGCTGGACGTATTGCGCAGTTGAATAATGGTACTGTTTTCCTGTATAAGACGATCCCAAGTGCTAAGAGTCCAAGTTTCTATGCTGCATGAGTAAGTTTCCTTTGTCTTTTTTTTTTTATCTTTTACCCCTTTTTTTAGGCAGTATGAATGCTATTACAAACTCTGTAATTTCTCCCTACTCTCATTTAAGGTTAGAAACGAGGAGAATTTGAATAAATCGAATTGACTAATGTATTGTAAAAGAGCAAGTTAATTTGCACTAAGTACAAACTGTTTTTCTATTTCTGTTGTTTTACGTTTGTGAGATGGGCGTGAGTATCAGATCGATCATTTTGCATTGGAAAGCTAAACCATTATGATGTTGATGTTAATTAAAGGTAATTATAGTTTCAAGCTGAGCTTGATGTTAATTAAGGGTAATGCTAGCTAGTTATAAGCTGAGTATGCAACTCTTGGGCAGATCTTTTGTAAAAAGTTCGATCCCATTTATAAATTAAAAAAAAAAAAAAAAATCTTTTCTTGATGGGGCGGATATTTTTTATAAAAGATTTAAGCAAGACTTATATGCTTAAGGCTCGTAAAAAAATCATTACTCGTTAATTTAATCAGAAATCTCATCTTGATGATCACAGATTGGATTCTCTGAATAGAAATAATTCATAGTTCGTGTGGTACAATGTATAATGGACTTGGGTTTGAGAAATGTTCTCAGGCCTAAGCCCAAACAAACCAACCGTCTTTCTATCTTTATTGAAGATTTGTACTTAAAAAAAGTTTTTCATGGCAATGTTGGGGACCAATTTCCTTGGAATTGAGGAGGGACTCCATAATTTTTTTATTCACATTTTTTTAAAAATTGGAATAGAGATAAATATAGTTCATTGAGGAAAATTAGTGAAAAATAGGGAAAATTAGCACATAAGCTGATCTTTTATTTATTTATTTTTTTAATCTTTATTTTTACCATTAGGGAACCTTTTTATCTTTTTCTGTTTCTGATAAGCCATTTGGGCCCAAAAAAAATACCTAAAAAGCTAAAAAACAAGCTACAGAAAACGTCACAAGCTATATATATATGTATATATGTATATATGTATATATGTATGTATGTATGATGTATGTATGACAAGTCTCAAATTTATGGTCCGTGAAAAAGCACCCAAAACTAAAAGGCTAAAGCACGGCATTACCCTACATTTACAATAAAAATAAAATAATTACCTTCGAATAAACATGCTTTGAAAAAAAGTTAGTAGCCCACCATGGATAGATAATATGGGAGGATAATTATGTTATTTATATTATAAAGTAGAAATAGAAATAATATTATTTTTTTGGGGGTTTCAATGTTATTTCAAATAAAATTATTTTAGAGACGAAAAATTTTCACAAAAATAAACTTACAAACTAACGTGGTTTGATGTGATATGTTAAATTATAAAGTTATTTTTATTGTAAAGTAAATCAAACATATCACGTGAACTTACGTCAATTTATGAATTTATTTTTTTTAAATTTTTTTATGTTAGCAGTGCTTTATCTATTTCAAAATGTTCGTCCTTTTTATTTTTTTATTTTATTTTTTTTTTTTTTGTGTGTGGGACGGAGAGGTAGGAAGGTGTGTTTGAGTATGAGATCAAAGCATTTGGTTTATTTTTAGTTTATTGTGATCTCTAATTTTTTAAGAATGTTAGACACCTCTAATTAATAAGTTTTGTTTACACTTTATACTCTAAGGTCTTATTTGTTTTCACAGATGAGATAAGATTAGATGAGATAAGATAAAATCTTTTAAGATATGTTGAGATGAAATAAGATGAGATTAGATGAAATATGTGTTTATTTTTAGAAATGAGATGAGATAAAAATTTTTGAAATATGTTGAGATGAGATGAAATAAGATGAAATATGTGTTTTTTTAGAGATGAGATGAGATTAGTTTGACTTTGTTATAGTTAGTAATATGATGAGACCCACAAGTACTTGTAATAATTTTTATAATATTTTATTTATTTACCAATGTTGCAATTTTTATTTTATTTTTCTACTTCTTTTTTTTTATTTTTTTTACTGCTTCCTTTGTTTATTTATTTACCAATGATGCAATTTTTTTTTGCTGCTTCCTTTTTTATTAACCATTTGGTCAAAAAAAAAAAAAAATTCTGCTTCCTTTTTTTTTAACTATTTTGTCTTTTTTTTTTTTTTTTGGCTACTTCCTTTATTTATTTATTTACTAATGGTGTAATTTTTTTTAGATGAAAACTTGAGATCTTTTGAGATGAAAACTTGAGATGAAAGCCTGAGAAGAAACTTGAGATCTTTTGAGATGAAAACCTGAGAAAAAATTTGAGATCTTTTGAGATGAAAACTTGAGATGAAAACTTGAGAAGAAACTTGAGATCTTTTGAGATGAAAACCTGGGAAGAAACTTGAGATCTTTTGAGATAAAAATTGATAGATCAAAATGTGTGTTTATTTTTGTAAAACTTCTGACAATACGAAAATTTTGAAAAGTTTTCAAAGTTTTGGTTTTTAATCGCGAAAACTAACAAGACCTAAATTATTATAACTAAAACTGATAAATTACACTCTCCAACAATAAAAAAAAAAAAAACCTTATGAGATATATTTTTAGTTAGAATTCCCTGATCTTCCTCCAATATTTAGATCACTTCAGACAAAAGTTCTAGTAGATCTTGGTCTGTTGATACAATCAATTGATCAAAAGGAGGCCGGCTCAATAATATTGTACTGGAAATTCAGATTTTGTGTTGATTTGCGATTTTCATGTTGTTTTGTATAAATCTCGATCCCATTATATAAAGTAAACCTTAGGGAATTGTGCTGCAAACTCCTTATCCTATTTGAGGAAAAGCGTTGAACAAACCAAGCTTAGTCTATGCAAGCTAGCAAGACTCTTTATCACTCGAGTAAAAGCCAAGGTTGTTAATTAAGCTCATCCCTAAACGATACGGATCTAGCTCATATCTGGTTCTGGATGTTTATCCAGATATTCGGATCCGGATCCAGATTCAGATGAGCCTTATCCAAGACCTCATTGCGACGCGCGCGCAACTTACCTCTATCATCCAATCATGTATTCGCCCTTACAAGAGGCCAACCTTAATTATATAATGAATAATTATTAGGAAATCTTGAAGTATAATCAATCACATGGTTCTCTGATCAACCTATCATAGGTTGCCATATTATTAAAAATGCATGCTTACACAGTAATCTTAATTGTCATAGTATATTGTGATAGGTTGGAAGTACCATACCATCTAGATCACTTAATAATTTTCAACCCTTAACACCTCAAATTTAGCTAATTTTTGCATCTCATGGTGGAGATGATGAAGGCATATTGAGATTGGTCCTTGGAAGACTGAGAAATTTATGAGGGTAAAGGGTATATAATATGCATTCAATCATGGAATATTAATATTAATGAAATCATCTCCCACCCACATATATATATATATATATATATGTAGCTCTTTGAGAGTAATGACACGAAATCGACTAGAAAATGAAGTGTGATGTTACATTAAGAAAGGATCCCTGAATGGTCATGAGATTCTCCATTCTTGGATGAGAAAGTGACTTTCAACATATTCTAGCTACCACACTAGCTTAAAGTATTGACAACTCTCCCTCTTCAATGGAAGACCATAATGACATCCTCCATGCAAGACCTCCCTTCTCTCATTGGAATGGCAATTCAGCAATCTATTATACAAATTTTCCACTTCCTATATCAGACTAATCCTATCTGAAATCTAATTAATTGCAATGCCTCAAATGTTTGGTGTACATTGTGCCAATTCCTCCAAATTATACAAACATGTTGAGTGTGCATGTTTGGCAATCATGGATTTATGTGCTTTTTCCTTATTTCAACATATTTTTCGCCTCTTGAATTATAATAAGATTCAAAACATATAATATAAAAAACTTGATCTTTTCTTCTTTTACCAACATCCAAACATAGAATTAAGGCATTTAATTCCCCTTGGAGATGACTTTCCTTTTTTATTCGAGTAATCTTTTCTACAATTCTCAAATAAACAATTCTTACACAATCTATCTAGCTATAAAAAGTGAAGCACACCATGAAAAAGTGTAAAAAGATTTATATTCTTTATTAGTGGAACTCATTTTTTAGAGAAAATTACACGAAACTTATTTATTTAGAACTTACACCTAATATTAGTCATTTTCTTTCTCCTAAATTTACTCCCTCGTTCCATAATCACAAGGAGAGACGACCACCAATTAGTTTTAATTTAGTTCTGTAATTCTTATGTAGTAATTTTATATATCACATTCTAATTTTATTTTTATCTCACTATATAAAATATGGTATATTTATTACACTTATATAATCTTTTATTTTTTTAAAGAATAAATATAAAAGTTAATGGATAATGTCACTTCATCATAAAAGTAAGATAAAAATATAGTATATAGAATTTTTTTAATAAATTTAAAAAGAGAAAAAAAGGAAAGCCTCCCCTGTACTGCTGCACTTGAGTACATAGCATGTACCACGGTGGCATTAACTGGTGCACCTATCCTATCTTATATTTTGTCAGACATTATAAATAGAGGAATGCTACACAACATCCAACACCACATATTTTATATATTAAAATATTATTTTTTATTTTTTTTATTTTTTATTTCATTTTATTCTTATTAAACTAATTAAATTATTCTATTTATCATCCACACACTATATATTTATTATAGAAAAAATGAAAAAAAATTAAAATAAATATAGTGTATGAAGTGTGAGGATGATAAGAAAAATTTTCCTTATAAATATTTGTGTGCTTACGATAAGTACGCACTGTGTTACACAAAGTGGAACAAGGAGGCTTGTACCTCTTGCCCCCACACAATCGAGTACTATATATAGCATTTGCCACGTAAGGTCCCATGGCCACAAATGTCAACTAACTTTTGCACCAATTCTAGTATATTTTTTGAGACTTTATACAAACATAAATGGCCATTATATTCATCGTGATGTACTTGAGAGTGACAGGCGAGCTTTTACACTCCAACTTTAGCCTCTCTCCACCTTAGGGTGGAGACAATGAATGCATGGAAATGGTCCTTTAGAAGATGGAATTAAGATTTATGGGTACGGAGGATAATTCACACCCAATTATCTACTAGTTTTATTAATGTACAATATACAATAATTATGTGGTTTGAGGTGTTACAATAGCTTTTCTCCGTTAGAACCCTAATTGTAATATCCTGATCGTTTCATGGAAGAGGAAATGATCGTTACCAGATCCACTCAGAGGTGAAGTACTCCTAGCTAGCTACCTTCCTCGTTGCCATTGGAGGGCCATGTTTAGATATATACCAAAAATATTTAGAAATATTTGAGAATTTTTTCATGATTAGGTTTTAGAAAATAATCGAGAAATTTGAATAAAAATGTAAATTAAAATATGTATTGTATTGGCCGAGTTTGTGAAAATAGATATATAAAATTGAAAAGTTGTTTAAATATAGCTTTTTATATTAATTTTTTATTTGAATTTTGTAAAATTTTTATTAACTACTTTTATATTTGAGTAATGATTAGGTGAAGATTTGAAATAAAATAGTTTTGTGTTTGAATATGTTTGAAAAAGAAGTTACAAGAAAAGTTGAAAAATGTTGAAATTTTTTTGGAATACCTTGGTTACCAAACATGGCTTTTATCTCCACAATGTTAATCTAATGACATTTAATGGTAGTCCTAGCTAGCTACCTTCTAGCCAATACATAGAGCTCGTCTAGTGTTCTTTGTTTTAAGAGAAATGCTACACATCATCCCACACCACACACTTTATATATTAAAATAATATTTTTTATCTTTTTTATTTTTTATTTCATTTTATTTTTATTAAACTAATTAAATTATTCTATTTATCATTTACACACTATATATTTATTATAGAAAAAATGAAAAAAAAATTAAAATAAGTGTGGTGTGTGAAGTGTGAGGATGATAAGAAGAATTTTTCTTGTTTAAAACCAGAGTGTGCACAAGTGAAAGAAACAAGTTATAGAGGTTTTCATCCCCGTCCTTGTACATGGCTTCAACGTACAAACTCATTTGTATGGCTCATTTTTTTTTATCGTACGTATTCAGTTGTTGGTCTTAGAGTAATATGGATGATGCTTTGGAGGAGCTTTTAAAGAGATTATCTCTTACTGAAGAAGAATGGGAGGAAATTCAAGAGGAGACACCAAAATTTGAAGACGCAATAGCTAGAGGAAAATACCTGATCATCAAACTATTAACAGATCACCGTTAAAATAAGGAAGCATCCAAGCAAACTATGAAAAAGATATGTAGATCAATAAAGACTATCAGTTTTTGAGATCTGGGACCAAGTTTAACCCTGGTTGAATTCGAAGATAATAGAGATAAAGAACGGGTCTAACATGATAGACCTTGGTATATTGACAAACACATGGTGATGGTAAAGGAGATGGAAGGGACTCTACAAGTACATAAAATTTGGCTTACTAAAGCGCTTCTCTGAATACGTATACATGATTTGGCTCTAATTTCCATGAATGAGTATATAGGCAAATTGATTGGAAATACAATTGGGAGAGTGGAAGAAGTTGATTTGGAGAAAAGGGAAATGGTGTGGGTTGAATACATGAGACTTCGAGTCTGCATAGATGTCCCAAAACCCCTTCTGAGAGGAAGATTAGGGCATAGCCATTGAGATTATAAACCTTGGTAAACCATGAAAGAAAACTATGAGAGTGAGGTTTTCTATATGAGCAATGGATGCGTGCAAGCCATAATGGAGGACGGGGATGATAATGACAAGAATGAGAAGAGAAGTTGATCAATCAATCCCATCGATGGAAGCTCTGATGAATGATATATAGGAACCAAGAAGTTTGACGAGAATTAGGGAGGAATCTGTTAGCCAATCTAGAAATGCAGAAATCAAGGGTGGATTAGAACAAGAGACCAATAACAAATATGGAAAGATTCCAAATGAAGATACAAAAAGATTGGATGAAGATGACTAATAGAATATGACTGGAAGCACCAGATTAAAAATGGGAAATGAAAGATTGAGTATCAAAAAGGGCGAGAAGAAGAAAAGGCACAAAATCATGAGGAACTTGGATCGCTAATGGAAATTTCTAAAGGAAATGAAATATCTAAAGTTGGCCTAACTACTACCCAAAATGGCCTAATAATTTCATATGGGCACCCTGAGGAAGGCCTGATAGCCAATTTACTAAGAAAGCCTAGTCCTATAAGGGCTAAAAGGTGGAAACATATCCCAAAGGACTTTACAACAAAGGCCCATCACTGGGTTTTGAACCATAAAGAGATAAGAAATGCTTAGGAGGTTGAAGAAGAACATGGAAGGTAGTACTCAAAATGACAGTCGATACAGAGGAAGAAGGATGATAATGGGGAAGATGACCAAACAAATATATCGGCAGTGGCTGGCTCCCAACCCTACAAGAAGCAATGAAAACCTTAAGTTGGAATTTACATGGACTTGAGAACCCATGGGGAATCTGAACACTTCATGACATCGTCAAAAAGGAAGATCCCAACATCTTGGTTTTCCTAGAAACATTTTGCTAACTATTTAGCTATAGATTGTGATGGGAGGAGTGCGGGTCTAGCTCTCCTATGGAAGATAATTGTTAACAGCTACTCAAAATCCCAAATTGATGCATAGATTACAGAGGAAGTACAAATCGATAATGAATGGTAACTTACAAGGGTGTATAGCAATCCTGATACTGTAGGTAGACATGAAACGTGGGATTTAATTCTATCATTTTTGTGATATCTCTCATTTACTTGTGTTTTTAAAGGTTATTTTACTAATTATTCTTATTGGTTCTCTTAATTTTAAATTGATTATTATTATTTTGGTTATATTATTTTAATGTTATTACTGCTTGAGTTGTGTAATCTAATTTATTGTGCTTTTTCTTATTATTAATTATTGTCTACTATTTATTAACTCTTTATGTCAAATTATTTTTACTGTTGCTTTTTACTATTTTATTTTATTATTACTAAGTTGTTGTGTTTTATTTGTCTTTTTACCTATTTTAAGTTAGTTAACTCTATGTTTAATTTATTATCGTTGGATCAGTTTAAAGACCTAAGATGAAGGGTCTGGATTTATTTCCCAATTCCATTTTCCTTTCTTCCCATTTCCCCTTTTCCCACTCTCTCCACCTCTCCCCTGCACCCGACAAAAGGCCTCTCCCCATGTCGGTTTCTCTTCTCCGGCCCAGCCCCACGCCGTCGTGCACCACTGTTGGTCACAGCCCACCTCGCTAGCTCCTCCTCACACCGGCGACCATCACCCACCAGACCCAAGCCCTGTGTACCTCTCTTCCTCCCCCACGTGAGCTCAACTCAAATGGGTTTTCTCCTACTTGGTTTCACCATTGCACGGCCTTCACCAACCGCTACCCTTGCCTCACTAGACCACCTTTTTCCTCCCCTAGCCTCCCCTAGCCTCCCCACATCTTCCCCTCCCTTTCAGAGCTCAAATTGAGCCTCCTCTCTCTCACGGGTTCTCTTCCACCCACAACCCATATTTGCCACCGTGCCCTCGCCGTGCGCCGAAACGCCACCATCAAGTTCCTCCCTCACCGACGACATCCCCCTAGCCTCCCTACTCCCAGTCATGCCTTCACCCTCCCCCACTATCCCTCACTCTCTCACGAGATCTCTCTATCTCACACGGCCATATTCGCCACCCATGTTGCCACCCACACCTTTTAGCCACCACCACTAACTCCTCAGACCTCCCTTAGCTCCTCCATGCCTAGCCAAGTTTCCTCTTAGCTCCCCCTTCATTTTCCACGACTTGAGACCCACAGCTAGCCCTTGTAAACAATGCTCTGCTACTGTTCCACCACTTTTGGCATCACCCATAGTCTTACACACTCTTGATCTTCTAGAGTTTTCCTTTCCGCATTGTAAGTAATTTTTTAAAAATTTTTCTTGACATTTAAATATATTTTTATACTAATTTATTTATGTAGTCTGATTGATTGTGATAGGCCTTGGGTCCGTGAAGGGTTGGAATTGTTAATTGGGGTTATTATCATATGTGGGCCTTGGACCATATTGGATGATGGGATTACACGTGTAGTGGTTTATGAATTGTGCACATGGGATTGTTATCGATGTATTTTATTTGATGTGTGTTATGTCATGTCATCCAATATACTATTGCATGCATTTTTATGTGTCATGATTGAAAACTGAGTTTTCGTGTTAAAAAATGATTTTTGGGTGTGTGCATATCATGACTCCAAGTCGAGATGGAGCATTATCTCGATGAAACTCCTCTCGTCACTTAGGAGCATATAAAACTAAGTGACGTTCCCTGAATTGTCACTGGGGAATCAGAAGAAATGGTAATACTCTTGTACCAACTCCGTGGCCCCTCTGCTAGCAAAGCTAGAGGATGTTCAGTCATGAACGAGCTGGGCCAGAGCTGGACATTGCTCAATTACAAAATCACATTCGTTACCCGTGGTGTGACGAAATGAGTAAGGGTGTGTGGATGGTCCCTAAGGGAAACCATGGTGCATGCATAATTAAATAGTTATATGTGGACCATTTTCTATAAAAATTATGGATTTATAATTCGGCCATTTTTTGAAAAAATAGCGAATGGTGTTTAATGGAAGTGTTTTGGGCCAAATGGATTTTTGGCGTGTGTTGGAAAAACATGCCATTTTCGAAGAAAATGATGGTTTTGTTTTTGCATGTTTCATCATGTGGATGCATACACGTGGGTTGTATTAATATGTTTATATCTCTTGGATTGTTTGGTTGATTACTTATTGAGATTCCTAATCTCACCGTGGTATTCTTACCTTACGGTTCCATTTTATAGAATCGTTGATTTTAATGTAGAGGATGATGTTGAGCCTGAGGGATTGGCTCCACTAGAGGAGTGATTTGTATTCGCTTGTTAATCATGGGATTTGTTTCCCCTTTTTGGCTATGTATTTTGACTTTTTACTTTATTTTTCTATATAACTGTATAACCTCTTTAAGGATCTTTTACTTTCGTGGTTCTGTTTTTAAAATTCGGGTACTTAGTTGACCATATTTTATTTTTTTGCTGTGATTATTACTGTACACTTAATTGCATGTTCACACACTAATCACTAAAGGATTGGGGTGCGTGACCCGTGTTGTCATCTCGATGTCCCAATTCCTGCCAAATCACACGTGGGAGTCAGGCGCACCACAATTTTGTAAAATTGGCAACAAAGCTTGGTTAGTATTTGTTGATTTCAAAGGAATCTTGGATTGGGATGAAAAGTAAGGCGGATGGGATCGACCCAAGAAGCAAATGAATGAGTTCAAAGACCTGTTAATGATTGTGCATTAAGAGATATGGGATACAAGGATCCAAAGTTTACATGGTGCAACAGAAGAGAAGAGCAGGTTAGCATGAATGAGAGATAGGACTATTTCATAGCAAATTCATGCTGGTGTCAACTCTTTCTAATTGCGGTTGTCACCCACGGAGTAGCAACTATTCGGATCACTTGCCTATCATATTGGATTCAAGTGGAGGATATACTTAAAGAAGAGGGAACAAACGGTTCAAATTTAAAGCCATGTGGGTAGGAGTGGAAGGATATGAAAATATTATTGAAGATACTTGGAGAAATGGCTCTAGTAGAAATAATATGGGGTAGGTTATGGATATGATTTCGGCATGTGGTCAGAAGTTTGAATCCTAGAATAGGAACAATTTTGGAAAGGTTCAATATCGACTTAAAAAAGCACGACAAAGACTCAAGCAACTGCAGGAAAGGGAACTTAAATGTATTGAATTAGAATAAAATATCTTTGCTAGAAATGAAGTCCAAACTTGGTTAGAGAGGGAGGAAATTATATGAAGACAACAATCGAAGGCTTTATGGCTGTAGGAAGGGGTTATGAGCATAAGGGTTATGTGGAATTCTTGGAAGAACTAGCAAGGAAAGTTACCAATCTTCCTCTTCACTGAGGAAGAGGTGAATGAAGCATTGAAGCAGATGAATTCTTCTGAGGCCCTAAGCCCTGATGGCATGGCACCTATTTCTTGTTTCAAAAATATTAGCATGTTGTTGGAAAACCAATTATTGCAATAGTTCTACAAGCATTGAATAATGGTGAGTTTCCAAAGTCTCTAAATCATACATTCATTGAATAATTCTAGGTACAGTCCCAAAGGGAAGACTGCCTAGGCATGAATTGAAACGAATCGTTTCATGTTTTATCCCCAAATTTCATTCCCAAACTGTCCTTCCCTCCCCCCTCCCCCCTCCCCCCTTCCTTTTAAATTAGAGACTTTTTCACTAGGAATCTCTCTCTCATTCTCATTGGTTGTTAATAAAAATGTGGGAAAGGAGAGAAATTAAAATCTTGAGCATACAAAACCCCTCATTAAGCTTATCTTTGTTTAAAGATCTCTTTTTTCTATCCGTCTGATTTCTCCAGAACCAAACAGAGTTATGTTTCGTAAAAAGATTTCGATCGACCGTTAGTTTATACCATATATTTAGGAAAATAAATGCCAAAATAAACAAATAGATTTCAATTTAAATTCAATTATAAATCCACAAGGAGAAGAGGAGAAATGCTCACTTGATGTTCAAACATCCAGGAGGATTCAAAATTGGTCTCAGGCATAATCACTATGGAGGGAGGGAAGGATTCGCTAGAGGAAGTGTGACGCCCCCAAATTCTGTTTGGGATTGGACGGACATTAGAAGTATCGAGACATGTAACACAAGGTTACCTGCCCCCGTTCATGACATATAAGATGCAATGTTCCTAACATGCATCTAACATTATGCAATATTCGCAGCGGATAAATTATTTCTATAGCAATACTATGCACCAAATTGAAAATATCTTAAATGCTTAAAACATACTTGATATATAAAGACTCATTGAACAACTAAGATCATAACACTAGTCCAAAATGATTATGATCCAAAAAGTACTGGAGATGTAACTCCATCGTACAAGTAGTAATTTACATTAACTACTATATTAACATTGACGTCGCATCGTCGCTCAGTCAACTGTGTCTAGTTGGTCAGCTCCTGATTCTCCTTCAGGTCCTGTAACAAGATCTACCATTCGGGGGGGATGGTAGTTGAGACTACCACAGTGAGATTTGATTACAAATCTCAGCAAGTTAACAAAAAAACTTCCACACAGGCTAATAATGCATGGATGACAGTAAAAGCATAAATGCATAATCAAATTCATAAGTAATTAAAGCATAACTTGGCATACAACATAGCATAATTGACATAACTTAAATTGAAACATGAACTGAACTTGACTTGACATGAACTTGATCTGAAACTTGACTTATCATGAACTTGTTCTGAAACTTGACTTAACATGAAAAATACATACTCCACAGTTGTTGTGGCCCCATGTATTCTACGTGTAAATACATACTCCACAGTTGTTGTGGCCCCATGTATTTTACACAAACTTGACTTAACATAAAAAATACATACTCCACAGTTGTTGTGGCCCCATGTATTCTACGTGTAAATACATACTCCACAGTTGTTGTGGCCTCATACATTCTACACATCACAATGCAGTTAAATACATACTCCACAGTTGTTGTGGCCCCATGTATTCTACATAAACTTGACTTAACATGAAAAATACATACTCCACAGTTGTTATGGCCCCATGTATTCTACGTGTAAATACATACTCCACAGTTGTTGTGGCCCCATGCATTCTACACATCACAATGCAGTTAAATACATACTCCATAGTTGTTGTGGCCCTATGTATTCTACATAAACTTGACTTAACATGAAAAATACATACTCCACAGTTGTTGTGGCCCCATGTATTCTACGTAAACTTGACTTAACATAAAAAATACATACTCCACAGTTGTTGTGGTCCCATGTATTCTACGTGTAAATACATACTCCACAGTTGTTGTGGCCCCATGCATTCTACACAAACTTGACTTAACATAACTTGAAATACATGACCAACTTGAGATAAAAACATTTCGTAACATGGCATAACATATAATAGACCACATATTTAACATGACATACTTGTAATGTATAGTAATACATGACAGAATATATTATGTAACAGATAAAAATTGATGACAGAATAAATTCTGTATAATAGACAATTACATGCTAACTTGGCATGGCATGACATATATGATAATACACATACATACACTGTAGTTCCTTTACTTAGCACACATACAAAGTAGACTGCTAGTAAGTTAAAAGCTAACTTACCTCGATCTCCGCGTTTCTTATAAAACCTCAAGTGCGATCACGAAGAACTGTAATTAGTGATTCTAAAAGTTAGCACTAAATCACTAATAATTTGAAATATGGAAAAATACTAACTTAAAGAGTAAAATTTCCATTTTACTTTCTACATCTAGGAAAATGACCGTTTTACCCATAACTTAAGGATTTTGCATACTAACTCCAAAAGTTACCAAAATTTACATGCCTCATGTAAATTTTATCCTCAACTCAAATATCAATTTCGAAAAATTTAAAATTAATCACAACTATTAAAACTCCATAGGGCCGAAATTCCCATATGCTATTTCTATTGATTTTTGTTTCCAACTTGTTTTGATCAACCTTTTGATCTATGACTTATAAATATGTGATCTTCAAACCAAACCATCACATGGTTTAAAAAGATGTCTTAAAACCTATATAAGCTTCTAATTCAAGATCACATGGTTAAAAATTAACCAAAACATAAATTTAGCCAAGAACATCCACGCTTTGGCTTATCTGAATATCTCTTTACATAAAATTTCATATCTTTGAAACTAACATCAAATATCTTCAAAATAATAATATAACATGTATATAAGATGCTTAGGATCCTCCAATAAAATTATCAAATTCATTAGAATAGGTTTAGAGCACCAAAGAGTTAAACTTTCTCAAAACAGAAACTGTTTTTCCTCTTCCAGTTTCTAAGTTTCTAAATCTAAGAAAATATTTCATCAAAACCTTTAATCATGCAAAAATCCTCAACCAATAGTCATATATACATGTTAACAATACTCCATAAAAATTTCGGACCAATATCTATCAATTAGCTTGGTCAAAAACTCCAAACTATAACATATTCTCCAGTTTATCTCCCAGAATGACCTTTCTATAGTTTACACAATATTTTACTGACCAAATGATCTTCAAATGGGGCAAATAAGATATCCATGTAAACTAGACTCAAAAAGGAACAACTTATATGAAGGAGACTTTATGATAAAACACTTACAACAGCTTCAAAA
Organism: Carya illinoinensis; assembly: GCF_018687715.1. Taxonomy (NCBI): domain Eukaryota; kingdom Viridiplantae; phylum Streptophyta; class Magnoliopsida; order Fagales; family Juglandaceae; genus Carya; species Carya illinoinensis. The sequence continues at coordinate 36,492,573 of NC_056766.1, forward strand.
TGGGCGTGCAAAAGAACTCCTAAAAGCTGTCCGAGAGAAAGTGTTTGATATTCTTTTAAAGGAACGTGTAAATGAAGATAAGTTCGTGGGTGATGACTGGAGATGCTTATGGACGAGATAAGGAAGATGATAAGGCTGGAGTTGAGAGTTGAGTGTGGTTTTCTCCTACCCAAAATATCTACAAAAGATTATCTCAAAATATTCTATCCAATAATATCTATAAAAATCAGCTCAATATATTTTTCCAAATGTGGAGTAGACTTGGAAGAGTAAGGTGGCTAAAATCTTTCCATGTGTATTTTAAATCTCTATTCTTAAGATATTTTCCAAATGTGTATTTTGCTTAGGTGTCATGATCTCACACCTTGATTTCCTTCACAATTCCATCTAATGGTTTCTCTTTGTGCCAAGTATCTAATACTATTCATTATGTGTGGTTAAGATCTTGCCAAGTGTCCAAATAAAATATCGCTAACCTAATTTAGATATTTCACATTGTGATTTTGAAAACACTGCGCTTAGTACATTTACCAAGGTTACTATTCACTCCAAAAATAAACATAATAAACTTAGTACTGAAAAATCCTAAATATTCAATTAAGCCTAATGGTGTAGACTATAATGTATTCTGATACTTTTAACTATCTCAAATAATTAAAATCGCATTTCTGGCACCATAGTGAGTGATAACACTAACTATGTTGACAGGCTAAAATTTATGCGATTAGTCGATTCGTGTAAACTTACAAAGTTTTCACGAGGTTCCTAAAGTCAATAGAAATTCCTTAATTGAATTTCTAGCGGGCTGTTACAGGAAGGGAATGAAACTGAATCAGAAAATTTGAGCTCTAGGGACATTTTTTACATTTCACTATAATTTGAAGAGTAGAATTACCATAAACTCCATTCGTGTGCACTCAAGCCCCTATTTGGGACTGTACCTAGCAGTTCTCACATTCATTACATTGATTCCAAAGAAGAAATCCCCTACGAAAGTGGTTGATTTTTGACCCATTAGTACATAGTGTGACTTACAAGTTGATCTCAAAAGTGATTACACATAGATTGAAAAAGTCATTCCTTCTATTATCTCAAATTCTTAAAGTGCATTTGATCCTGGCAAACGCGTAACTAATAATGTTCTTTTTGCATATGACCTCATTCATTACTTGAGGCAAAAAAGAGTTGGTAAGAAAGGTTACATGTCTTTGAAATTAGATATGAGCAAAGCATATGACCAAGTAGAGTTGGACTTTTTGGAATTGCTTATGCTTAAGATGGTGTTTGAGGAAAAGCTGATTAATCTCTTTATCCAATGTGTGAAAATTGTCTCTTTCTCTAACTGGATAAATGGAGAACCGAAAGGGCCTGTAATTCCTAGTAGATACTTAAGGTAGGGTAATCCCCTATCCCTTTATTCCTTTTATGTACTAAGGGGCTAATAACTTTAGTCAAACAAGCTAAAGTTAATCTTAATATCTTTGGTATTAAAATCTATTGGTGGGCTCCAAAAAAAAACCACCTGCGTTTTGCAGATAATAATGTCATCTTCTATAAAGCTAATATCAAGGACAATAGGAATGTCCAATTGCTGTTGGATAGATATGAAAAGGCATCAGGCCAGGAAATTAACAGAGAAAAAACTTCCATGATTTTTAGTAGGAATTTGCATGCTGAAGTACAAGAGGGAATTATGAATTTGTGGGGAATTAACACTGCTCAACAATATGAGAGGTATTTAGACTTACCTTTAGTAATTAGCAAGTCGAAATCACAAGCATTCTCATATATTAGGCATAAAGTATGGCAAAAGCTTCATAGCTGGAAGGAACAAATGTTGTCTCAAGGAGGAAAAGAAGTGCTCATAAAAGTTGTGGCTCTATCAATCCCCACCTATTATATGAGCTATTCTAAGCTCTATGATAGCTTATGTTCTGAATTAGAAGTTATGATGTCATGGTTCTGTTGGGGCCAAAAAAGAATGAGAAAAAGATTCACTAGATTATTTGGGATAAAATGTGTGAGTCAAGAAATGTGAGAGGATTGGATCTTAAAGATCTGAGGATATTCAATATGGCTCTTTTGGCTAAATAGGAATGGGAAATCTTGCAAGAGGAAGGTACTATACTGCATAGAATTCACAAAGCTAGGTAATTTCCAAATGTGAGCTTCTTTGACTCTACATTGAGAAGAATCTTTCATATGCATGGAGAGGAATCTGGGAAGCAAAATATTGTCTAGTCCAAGGATGGAGATGGAGGATAGGAGATGGTAAGTATATTAATATTTGGAAAGATAACTAGATCCCGAGTTATAAAGACTTAAATATGGATTTTAGCAATGTGGGTGAGGAGAATCGAGATGCTAATGTGGACAGCCTCATTAATAATAATACAAAGTGGTGGAATATGGAGAAGATTAGAGCTTTGTTCAATCCAAATATTGCAACAAAAATTATGAAGATCATTATTTGCCCAGGAGATTAGAAAGATAAGTTGATATGGACACGAGAAAAGAATGGGAGATTTAGTGTATATAGATTCTTCAAAACTAAGCAAAGCAGGAGAGTGCTCTTATGCTAGCAGACAACAAGTCCTTTGGAAGGCTTTGTGAAAAATGACAATATCTAACAAAGTCAAGGTATTTGCCTAAATATCATGCAAGTAAGGCTTGCCTACTCAATATAATCTCAAGAGGAAAAACATTAATTCTGAAGAAATGTGTTGCTTCTGTCAAGAAAGGTTAGAAGATCTATCGCATGCACTATTTTATTATCTTACCACAAGAGATCACTGGAATAAGTATCTACCCGGATTGGAAGAACTGGATGGTAATAAGAATGTGATAGATATTGCACTAAAGAGTTAAGTAGAAGCACAGATTGGAAGACCTAGTAATTTTTTTTCTTTATAGCTTGGGGCATCTAGTAATGCATAAATAAGATGGTGCATGATAAAACTTTTGTAGAGCCAAGGCAAGTGATTGAAAATGCCTTATCTTTGGCAGAAGATCCATAAGAAGCTTAAAACTCTTCTAAGTCCAAAGACACGGGCTTATTGCGATTGAACCCCCCCCCCCCCCCCCCCCCCCAAAAAAAAAAAAACAAAACAAAAAAAAAAAAACTCAAGCTTGTCTCAAATTGAATGTGGATGGAGCTATTTTTTTTATCATCACAAATTGGGGATTGGTACTATTCTTAGAAATGATAAAGGAGAAATAGTTATGTCTGCCAGCAAAGTGGAAAATGAGAATATTAATGACCCAATATCTATTGAATTATTAGCAATGTTCACAGGTCTTCAATCATGTGTCAACATGGGTATTGCTGAGCTTATTATTGAAAGTGACTGTTTACTAATGGAAAAGGAGCTAGCTACAAGATGTAGAGGAATCTTCATCAATTCTAGGGAACCTGCCAAGAGAAGCTGTTCAAAGGTTGCCAAGTTCAACCTGTCAATCAATTAAGAAAGGAAACAACTCAAATATTGCTTGTCTGCTGTGCTTGGAATATAGAAGTATTCAGATGTGATGAGATTATGTTTCAAATTTTATTTCTCTGGCTGTACAGATTGATAAAAGTTTGTAATGTTTCTCATCAATAATATATGTTTTCCCATAAACAGAAAACATGTTCTGTGTTTTCCTTTCAAGATATATGCCTTCCACTTTTTGTCCCCATTACTTTTTACTCTACGATCATTTGGTGGCAAGTTCAACCCCACCCCCGGGCAGTATTATTTTCTTCTTCTTTTAGATAGTCAACAATGCACTTAATCAAGGATGTGAGAGGATAAGGTCATTGAGGTATCCCAAACAAAAGCTTCAGTAAAATCGACCTAGTGAATGAAATAAAACTAAAACTTTAGGTAATATACTGATAGCCCAAGCCCTTAATATTCTTTGGCTAGTCAAAGAGGGAATTGTCACAAGATTGGCTTGCTAATGTCCAACAAGTGGACTGATAAGCTGTGGCTTGGAACCCTGGCTTGTAAAGTGTATTTAGTATATTATTTTGATGCTTTTGATGGAGTAGGTGCTCCTCCATTACCTCTCGATCTACGATTAAGATAAACATGAACATAACAAAATAATTAGAATTGGATTGGCTGGATCTTTGTTGGCTCACTTATGGTGAATACAACTATTAATATAAGCATGTGAGACACGTACACAAGCCGTTGGTGGGTGGTGGTCAAGGCCGTCTCATATGCATATGAAAAACTTGAGGTTGGAAAATCGTTTAGTACTGCAACTTGTAAACCATTTATATGAGTTTTTGGGTTTTATTTCAAGTAAATTAAATTATTATCTTACATTTATTTTTAATTTATTCCATATAATATTTTGGTAAATAAAATTTTAATTCTTGGGGATATTTAATATTTACTTTTAAATACATTTAAGACATAGGAGAAGATAAATAAAGTGCATATTTTTATTTGTAGTCATCATTAATATTCTCTAAAAATCTTATGAAGATTTAAATCATAAATTTTGTAAAAGTAGTAGGGCTCGAATGAAAGTAGGAAATCAGATTCGATTTCGAAGCAAAAACTTAAAGAAAAATAAAGAAAAATATGCACAACATGAGCTTGGAAGAGCAAGAGAGAGATTGGTGCTTGTCTCCTTTTGATTTTAAAGTAAGATGAGATTTAAAATTTTTATTTCATCTCATCTCATCTTTATAATTTTTTTAAATTACTAAATAAAATATAATAAATAATTTAAATTTTTTAAATTCCAATTCAACTTTTTTAAATCTTAAAATAAAAGATAATATTTTATTTAACTTTTAATTTTTATTTCAAATTAAAAATTCTCATTAAAACCGATAAAACTGAACCGAATCGGACTGGAAACCGATAAAATCGGAATACCGATTTAAGAGGGTAACTGGTGCGTAATCGATTTTGAAGAATACAAAAATCGATATATACCGGTTCGTCATAAATTTAGTTCAAAACTAGACCGAACCAGACCAATTACACCTTTAATAAAAACCTTTTTTTCACAGAAAAAAATAGTTTCAACCCGTTATCAAAGGTCAACTGGTTCGTCGTTTATCCTGTCCATTTTTCAGACATACTGAAATTTGTGGTCTTGCGTGGAATTCCTCAAGCAAGATTTCACGCGGTAATCGTTTGTGTTGAGAAAATTTAGTACATCCGTAGACTCTTTGGGTTCTGCACTTCTTTCATCAGTTTCAAAAGGAAGCATTACCCTGAAGTGGGTGGCCCATTAATGGCTTAAGTGGGTCAAGATGACCAGCTTCCACTGTCATTAGCTCCCCTTTTTTTTTTTTTCTTTTTTTTTTTTTTGATTTTTTTAAAAAAATCAGATTGTTTTGATTACGTAAAAATAAATTATTTTATCTTATATAATTAGTATAATTTTTTAAATTTCTACATAAAATATAATAAATAACTTAACTTTTTCAAATCTTAAAATAAAATTAATATTAAAAAATTCTATTAGAACAATATTTTATTCATGATCTAAACTATGTAACCAAACGAGTTTAAGTAAATGTAACGTAAATGAAAAATAATTGGTGCAAATTTAGAACGTATAAGTTTAGCGCAAGTACTAATTAATAAAATAAGTCTATATGAAAAAAAAATTATTATCTATATTTTATAATAGATTTTACACTTTTTCAAATGGTCTACATGAAGTTTGCACAACTAGCTAGATAGACTTATATATACATTACTCAACTAGATGATTAATTTAATATATATTTATATATACTTAACATAAATTTTAAATTTGTACTCTAACTCTACACTTTATCCATGCAATATCTCTAGCTATCTTGTATATATATGATCTAATTAGAGTTTGACACATGATTTTCGAATCCACTAATTCTTTACAGAGCATGCAGTTATTCCAATTTGCTAAGTTCATTTTGCTTTCCCTTTCAATTCTTTTGCCAAAAGTATTCCTTTTTTCTTGGCTCAGAAAGTGAGCTGTTTTAGATAAAAGCTGAATAAACATGGGACGCACATAATTAACCAGTGGATTTAAACCAGGTATGGTTTTTGTAGCTTGTTTTACCAAAATTCTCTCCACTCCCTCCACATTGGATTCTTTTGGTTTCTAGAACAATTAGCTGAAATAATAAAAGAAAATCTAGAAGGTCATGTTTATCAAATTACTTTTGGGTCATCACTCCATTTTTCTCAAAACGCTCCATATATATATAGAGATACTGTCATGCTCCTTAATTTAGACCACTCACTTTGCTCTATTGATATGCCACCACAATCATGCGTATGGTGTCACTTGACTTATTAAAAAAATTAAAAAAATACAAATTCAAAACAAAATGGCGCCTGAAAACATAAAAAGATGAAGACAAATTCTAGATTCTATTTACCCTTTTATGTTTGTATTTCTTTTTTTTTTTTTTTTAATAAATCACATGGCGTCACATTGTGGTGCCATATCAAGGGACAAATGAGTGGTATAAATTAAGGGCCATAATAGCATTACTCATATATATACATATATATATATATATATATAACACGCTGCCAATAGGTTGGGCAAAAGCCACATTCACTATGAATTCGATCCAATTGATCAGAGTCCAGTAGTTTGTGTGTATATATTGATGAATATGTTTTCCCGACAGACTCCAATAATGCAAATTTGATTCTTTAAGATTTTAATCCATTGTGCAATTGTATTTTCTTATAATCCCATTTGAATTGTCGGCCATTATATTATTATAAGAAAGATTCGAAGTAAATTAATATATATAAATGATAATTAGGTTTAAAGTGAGTTTAGATTCGAATAGTTATTGGTAATGGTCTATGCTTGGATCGAATATTGTACTTAGAACTACAACCGTATATAGTTGGACGCCTAGTTCAACCAATTAGAGTCAGGTAGATTGGACATCTCATGAGTTCAGAAAATGTTGAGTAATAAACTTTAAATTCAATCATTTCTAGTCTTTTCCATGATATTATTGTACGTTATTTCGGGGTCATGTCTTGTCGACTTTTAAGCATGTGCGTGTTACTGTAATTACACTGTATATAGTACTGTTCATCCGAGCTGGATTTTTTCTCTTAGATTATAATCGAGTTCAAGAGGAGGCGTTTATATATTGGCATGCGTTTTACCTTGACTAATAACTAGATTACCCACCCGCCCAAATCTGGGGGCGGATATAAGTACGTGAGCCAGGTATCGAGCTTAAATCTCGATACCTAGAACTCAAGCTCACTTTTAAAGAAAAAATACATTTATGCCTTAAACGACGTCATTTTGGTAGTTGTTTTTTATTTATTATACTTACCTTCTCCCGATCATGAACCTATTTGTTCGTGCTCTCTCTCTCTCTGCTCCCCGAAACTATACTCTCTCTCTCTCCAAAACCATATTCTCTCTCTCAAGCTCGAGACTCCATTGCCATTTTCATCATGGCCGGAGATCATCAAGTGCTCGCTAGACCGTCGATCATTATCACATTATCGGTAAATTTCTATCTCCGGGATCAGCCAAAACCCTAAATTGTCATATTGACCGTCGAGTTGTACGTCTTTCCACAATTGAACTAATTAAACTGCAGAAAAAGTCAAATAATTCTAACTATTATACTCGTATTTTATCTTGCTATATATATATATATATATATGTATCTATCATGTATATGTATATGTATAGAAGATCATTTCTAACTATTATATACATAGATGCGACCTTTTCTGTTATGCTAAATTCTGATGACGTTTTTGGCCGGTAAGCACCAAATTCGAATGTTGTGGACACGAATACAAATTTGACGCATAAACCTTGACAGTACAGATACGACTGCAACTCTGAACATGCCAGATTCGGCAAGTGAAATATATCCCTTCGCATATAATTTATTTTTTCTGTCCTGGGTTTTCTTTGCACACTTTCTTGTGATTGAATTGTACCTGATAACCTTTTTCGTTTTGAACGCTATCTATAAAACTGGCGTGAAGATGAAACATTCCAAAGGCAGTCAAGAAAAGGATGGAGACCGCGTATATATGCCTGCCTGATCAACTTTCTACGATTCGAAATTGTTCTGGAAAGCAGTACGCACCCCCAATTTGGCCAATCACCAAAAGATCCTAAAAGGGGAAACCACAAAAAACAAAAAAAGAAAAAGAAAATGAAATCCCATTCCCCCAAAACGGCAAGGATAAATGAAAGAAATGGGAATGCATGGACAGGTGTCGGGATATTTAAGGGTTAGCAGTTATGTCACTAGTTGTCATGGGGGCCACAAGGAGACCAAATGAGGAAGGAAGACATGGGGTGTCAACACGTACATGCTAGGGTTTGGTTGAAATGGGATTGATGAATGTATATGTTGAACAGATCAGCAGCAGGCCACCGCCCCATGTCTCTCATGACTTGTCTTCTCCCTTTGAATTGGTCGTATTAGTGTGACAGGCGATCGATCGAGTGGATAATAAACAAATAAGGATAAGGAACGTGTGATGAAGATGCTTTAATTGGATCCTACTTTTTCTTCTCCATGCTTATACCCAAGTTGCAACGAGGGATCATAATCGCTGACGTAAAAGCCAATTCCATTCTCTCTCTCTCTGATCTCTCTCTCTCGGATACGGAAACTTTTAGCAAACATATCTAGTGTACAAAATGCTAGTTTCTTTTATACACGGTTTCAGAATCTTATGAGAGATAGTACTACACGATGACAGCATATACATATATATGTAGCACATGGAACTTTTTAGGGCATTTGCAGTCAAATCCCTATAGGCGCTTAAGTAACTCAGCTATTATTTTCATTTTGCAGGACAAGATAAACCACATGACACTGAATGATCTCCACTCACGTCTCTGCAATTTATATAACTCAAAGATAACGCGCATCGAAACTGAAAATTTTGATGCTATTATATAATATTTAGATTTTCTAGCAAGGTTTTATAGCTGTAAAAACGTTCGATCGTAATATCTTCTTCTGTAGTGTTTCCATTTATGCAAATATTGGACTTAGTTGTATGAAAGTTGATTTCTAGGTCGTTGTCGATAAAGGTACTGCACATTTTCTACCTCGGGTAGATCACGAGTTATAATCGATATTGGTCCACACAAAATAGGCAGACATACCTCGTGCAACCCGCGACCTAGCTTGAAAAATAAATTAACTAACCACGCACTATACTCCAAAAGGGAAGCTCCCTCTCTATTAAACTCCAAAACATGAAGACGTAATCGCGTACGTAATTAACAATTGAAAGAAAGATTTGTCGACACATGAATAATTTATCCACCAATACAAGACTTGACAATCTATGATGCAGTAGTAGTTTCCATCCAAATCCCTAATGCGCCCGTCCTCGTCATGAATACAAGTCCTAATTAATCATGAGTGCTTGTGTTCTAATATAAGAATGTCCTGAGAATCTTTAATATGGCCAATTATAGTAGAGATTGTCTACAAAAGCTGTAGAAAAATAAATTTTGGCCAAGACTTGCCCTTGATTTTACACGGTTGTACAATGCAACGAAGATCTTCGAGGACACCAGGAGGAGACTAGCTAGTAACTTCCTTGTAATGGCCTTTGAGGATGGGTTTGTAAATTCCTTATAAGGGCCTCTAAGGATGGGCTTGTAAGGTGTTCGTTTTGTGGGCGTATGATTAATATTTGTGGATGATAGTTTATCATCAGCAAGCAAAAAGCACGGAAAGCACATTTTTTGTATTTGGTTGTCATTTTTGTTTTCATTGGTAACAACAGATTTCTTTCCCCTTGAGGTGATTTCATGTTAGTGTTGTTGTTTTGGCATTGAAGAGTTTGCTTGTTATAATCCATTTTAAGTGGCTGTTAGGGAGCCTATCGATACCTTAAGTCCATCTCAAGTAGCTACAAAGCACATAGACTTGTTCTCAAAGACAACCCGCACAACACAGTTATGAAGCTTGAAGACTCATTCTCGGAGGTATCCAGTTAGCAAGAGTGTTCGCTCCGATTGCATGCTCGTTTGCTAATATTTCTCTTTTAGGTAGCAGAAGGATTTGCCGATCGCTTTGATGAGGTGCAAGTATTAACTCTGGTTGCTTGCGCATAGGCTAAATTTAATCTCTTGTTTTGTATGGGGCTCAAGTGCTTGACTCTTATGGTGGCTTGACTTTTTGTGAGAGTGTTAACCCCAGTCACATGCGCATGCGTTAACCTCAATTTTTGGTGGCGCGAGTGCTAACCCTGGTTGCATTGTTAGCCCCGATCACTTGTTTTATGGTGGGCCCGATTGCTTGACTCCTAAGTCAACCAGGCTTTCTCACTTAGCAGGAGGCTTACTCAACCACGTTGTTGTGGTAGGAGGGGCACTCAATTGCGCTATTGTGGAGAAAGTGTGCATGAGCCTCGATCATTTGTTTTGTATGGGGCCTGAGTGGTTGACTCTAGGGTTGCCCAATTTTGCTGAGAAGTTTTCCTCAAAAACCAAATTAGTTAGTATCAATAATCCAAACCATGAGCTTCAGACTTGCAAATATGACTCAAGTGTCTTGATGTTTGGCAATGGTTTGATTTTTGGGGTGTTCAAGAGTGGCTTGACCTTGCTATTGGCATTTTGCTCTTTTTCTTTTTTTAGTTGGAGTGTGGTGAGGGCTCAAGGCTCCTAGGCAAGGCTTAAGGGCAGCACTACCTTGATGATAATGAAGATCTAGCATGCCCAAGTGAGTGCTTTGGGTGGTCTATTGTAGTGAAGATAAGGAACTGCAGTGCTTGAGCGGTGCTTGAGGGCTACCCCTCTCAATAGGTGCTCTAGGTTAGGTTTCCAAATTTCCAAGCTTCTTGTCTAGCCAGGGTTGATCACCATTGTGCATTCTCTTTGTTCCAATTATTCACCTTGGGGCTCTTGTTTGGGATCGGGATTGCCCTAATTGGGAGCTTGCTACTCAGATTGAGCACTGTTACTCGAATGGGCTCATTTGTTACTCAATGAGTTCCTTTGTTGATTTTGTTGCTCAACGCAGTCCTTTGATGCTCAAGAAAGCATTGCTAATCAGCCAGTTCCTTTGTTGCTCGGGTGAACATTGTTGCTTGGGAAAGCATTGTTGCTCGAGCGAGCCTTGTAGGTCGTGAGTTCCTTTGTTGCTTGGGTGAACATTGTTTGTTAGTGAGTTCCCTTGTCTCTTAGGCGAGCATTGTTAATATATCTACTAAAGGAATGGACTACTAAAAATGTAGGGAGATTGAACAATTCTACAAGGAAACACTTCCAAACCATCACGAGGGACTCTTTCTCTCTCGAAAGTAAGACATCTTCTTCAACCTCTCCTCAAACTTATTTCTTCAATTGTATTGAGAGCTATGGGAGGCCATCAGAGAATGTAAAATCACCCAATTTAATGTATTTATCCCTCAAACGACCCGTGGATGTAGGCTTTATGCCAAATCATATAAATCTTTGTGTTTATCTCTTTATTTACAATTTATATGTTTTTTTTACTATTTATTTCATATCTAGGCATCTGAGCACTGTATCAATGTCCAAGCCATCATTGTTGGCCATTCAACCGTGCTTATATTGGGCTCCAACCCTATCAAAAAAATGCATCAACAGTTTGGTACCATATGTGTCCCTTCAAGAAGTGACTTTTAGAACAATAGGCCACATGACCCAACAAAAGCTTGTTCAACACAAAGGAGGTGCCGCACTCAATGGAGCTTTATAGCTGGGGAGGAAAAGTAGCCCAACCGCTTTCTAGCTTGTCCACTAGAGACTACTTGACACATAGCCAGGAGTTAGGACCATTATGAACAAACTTCGTTCACCACCCAATAGCTCCCCGTGACCACTAGCCAAAGCCACACTAGCCCCTATTTTGAACACCCAAAATAGAGCAAGTCAAAACCATTAGAAAAGTGGTCTCACACATCCTCCACCTTGGATGCGGCTCAGTCCACATGAGCACCTCCAGCTAGGAAGCTCCCTGCACCGCAACACCTCAAAACTAGTCACATCGCAACCCTTCTTTTGCATGATAGAAATATATAAGTTTCACAATTGTTTCTCTTTATCTTTCATCTATGTTCCTTCTTTTTTATTCAATGACAATATCTTGGCATCCCAGGCCATCGCTTGGAACAACTGGGTGAGCACTCAGAATATCACAATGAGCTCCATTCATGGCCTAGATAACAAGCTTGGTGGGCACAAACCACATCAACGCTCAGAAAATCCTAGACGAGCAATGAAGCTTGCATGGGACAAAAGCCAAAAAAACATCGGCTACATCAGCACTCGACAAATCCTAGAGAGTAATGCAGCTTGCTCGGGACAAAAGCTTGGTAGGCACAAACTACATCAGCACTCAAAAATCTTAGTCGAGCTCCATTGTTCAATTATAAACAAGCCCGATGGGCACTAAACCCCCAATCACCTGGAACACCAAGGCTAGCAATGTACCAACCCAAGAAGCAAGCCAGTGCTCAAAAAGTCCCCAACTAAAGATGTAGCTAACCTAGGAAGAAAGCTAGACGGACACTTAACCCGCAACTCCAGTGAGTAATAGGGCTCATCCCTGAGCATGAGCATGAGGAGCACCTAGTCTACCCACTTTAGCAACGAGCATGTCTTGCACTATGTTGGGAATATCCAAGGCAACAAAACATAGATTTAGGGTGAGCAACGATCAAGGCAACGAATGGAGTTCCCTTGAGTTATACACGACTTACCTGAACTATGAAAAGGGCAAGAAATGAAACTCACTCAGGTTTTTTACCCAAGCCACAATGCGGAGCTTTTGCATAGCCCACCAAGGATTGAACATAAAATTCAAGCAATGAACCTCACCTAAGCATGGTAGCGATGAAACTTGCTTGAACAACAAACACTCTAAATAACCTAAGCAATGAAATTCACAAATGTTTTCTCACCCCAAAATGAGATTTAACTTTCACTTGTGCTAACAAGTTTGAATTTATGATGTTCTACACATAAAATTTCTCAAATTTCTACAAGGCTCTTAAAGGAAGATAAGGATGAATATGGGGGCACTTAGCCCAAATGAACACATAGATGGACAAGTGAACATGATCGCTCACCCCAAACAACGAGGAAATTTTGGCCGAGCATGATAAGGACCATTGTGAGCAACAATATTCACCCCAAGATACAAGGAAAGACCTGATAAAGCAATGCTCGCCCCGTGGAACAAGGACCGTGTTTAAGCAACGATGCTCACCTTGAGACACAAGAGACTTGGGAGAGCAAGACGGCCCAACCAAAAAAAAAAAGAGAGAGAAAATAAATGTTTTGGCAAACAATTTTCCCACATCGCTTGGAGCTCATGAGCTAAGCTTTAGGCACGCTAGCAGAAGCCAAATGCTCGGGTTTATTTCCCTCAAACTTATTATTTAGACTTGTTTATGCTAACAAATTTGGTTTTTAGACACTCTTCCTAAGCAACAAGACTTGTCGCCAATGACAAAGCTGTCATGAGCAAAAACACTCTCCTAAAGTAACAAAGGCCTCTGGAGCAACACCACTCATCCCAAGCGATGATGCTCTAATCCCAAGTAGCAAGGCTCACTCAAGCAACAACGCTCTCTTGAGCAACAAAGGAACACACTGACCAACAATGCTTGCTCGAGCAACAAAGGAAGTCTCACAGACTAAAAAGGGTTGCCCAAGGGACAATGCTCTTCCAAGCAACAAGCTGGGAACTAACCAACCAACAATGCTCACCCAAACAACAAAGAAATAGCTGAGAAACATGGCTCACCCAAGCAACAATGCTTTTCCAAGCGACAATGCTTTTCCAAGCAACAAGGAAATTCACTGACCAACAATGCTTACTAAAGCAACAAAAGAACTCGTTGATCAACAAGGTCTCTCGAGCATGAAAGGACTGCATCGAGCAATGACTCTCACTCCAATCAAGAAATGAACTCACCAAGCAACAAAGGAGCCTACCAAGTAACAATACTCGCTACGAGCAAAAGAACTCTCCATAAAACAAGTTCGGGCAGTCTAGATCCCAAACAAGAGCCCTAGAGTGAATGACTAAAACAAAGAAGATGCATAATGGTGATCAGCCCCAGCTAGACAAGAAGCTTGCAAACCTAGCCACTTAACTTGCAGCACCAGCCATTATGAGGAAAGAATTCTCAATCATCACAAGGGACTCTCTCTATTAAGAAAAGAATTATCTTCAACCTTATCTCTTCTATTTTTCTGAAAGAGATGAGAGGCCATGAGATACTATAAAATCACCTAACATAATGTATTTCGCACCAAATGACCCGTGGACATAGTCTTTTATTTCGAACCATGTAAATATCTACGTCTCTCTTTTTACTTATAGTTTATATACTTTATTTACTATTTATTTCATGGATAAGTATACGAGCACCATATCAATGCCTAAGCCATCATCGTGGGCCATTTAACCATACTATATCTATTAGGCTCTAATCCCATCATAAAAAAAGCATCAACACTTAATATTTTTGAAATATTAGCCCTGTGACTTGAGCCTTCCTTAGGTTATTACAAATAGTATCAAAGGCTGAAGCGAATTTCAAGGATTTAAGGAGGGGAGATTGTAAAACTTGGAATAGAGTGACCTAACAAGGATGATGGAGATTTAAGTGGGAGAGATTGTAATTATATCTCGGATTAGGTATAAGAAAGTGGTCAATGCGATCTTATATTATAATATTACTTGGGAATGAGAAATTTTTATTGTTTATAAGCATTTGTTAGTGGGTTTAAATTATATTAACTAGTCTTTTTAGAGTATTACTACCAGAAAAATGGTTTTTTGAGTCACACAAAATGGTTGCAAAAAAAACTTTGGCAACCATTTTATATTTTTTATATCCAATTTAAGTGATGCAAAAAGTTATTTTTCTTGTAGTGTATTGACTTAAATGTGACTTGAAATCGAACCAAACTCAGACGATAACTAATTACATTTTAGCTTCATTTGGCTTATATAATTAGTTTTGTTAGGTAGGGTCAGATTTTATTGGACTTTGGCTCAACCTAATCTTGGATTAGTTAAAGTGAGACACTACATTCATGAAGGCTGAAATTGTAAGGGTTTTAGATTTAGCTGGCTAGGCATCTTTTAACGTTTCGTAACCATATGAAAGTTTTTATCAATTTAACTAACATAGTACTCCAAACATCTTATCAAATATCTTTAATTATTACCATTGTAAGGGCATGATCTTACTTTAGTCTTCTGCGAAAAGGTAAAGTGTGAATGAATTACAGCTTGTTTATTGAACATACATAAGAAGTACCGTATGATTATCAATATTGCAAATAAATGAGTTAATATAATGGACTATATACAGTACTCGTATCGACTTTGTTACGTCTAGCTAGCTACAAGTCTACTTTGCCTTTAATTACTATATAGGAACAGTAATGATACATGCATGGACACTAAGTTATTAAATGAACAGAAAAAAAAAAAAAAGTTGCACGATCTGTTCACACTTATATTATTGGTTAATTACTATAGCCGTATATGTATGTAGTGAACCTCTGGTCATCATGCATGTTTCCATGCAGTCATAAAGAAATTAGTGATCTCATCATGTTTGACTTTGAGAGAGAGATCAGAGAGATGAGGAAGTGTACAAATTTAGCCTAGTCTTTCGTGACATGCTAGATAGCTAGATATATATGATCTCTTCTTATAATAGGTCGATTGCAGAAAATCAGATCAAAGCATACGTACGAGTTAAAATGAAGTAGTACTACTCCATCCCTCTCTAATTTGCCGGGTGTCACTACTTGTCACTTCTTATAATATTCGTGGATGATCACTTAATCTTGTTGACGGTGACTGACCAACAATACCTTGCATCTGTACTATTTCAGTATATATCATGATGTGTATGTCATCAATTTTAGTTATAATAGTTGAAGTGGATGTCGCTACGTGTATATATATAACTGCCTCTCTAAATTAATTAAGTTCACTTCAAACATCATATATATATATACATACACACATATATATATGTACGTGTATAAAAAATTTTATGAAACATTGTTCTGAGTTTTTAGGATTTATATCATGATGTACTTAATTAGGGATGGATTGATGATATATGTTATAATATTATATTTGCATCAAAAGATTAACTTTGATCCCTATTGACATGAACCCTATTCATGGTCCTGTTATAAAAACCCAAACTTCATGTTACAACTCAGAGAAATTAAAGCCCAATTCTACTGATAAAAGTATTCTACAAAGATCAGTCAAGATGAAACTTGTTGGTTGTATAGATCAACATTAAACTTTACATTACAATACTGATATTTATTGTTTATAATGTTACACCTCAATGGAAGGCTCAAATCACATAGCCTATTCTCTAAAAAGACTAGTCAATTATACAGTTGAAGCTCCATTAGAACCTTATAAAGAGCAAGAACTTTTTTTTCTTAAACAATGTGAGATCTCATACACCACCTACCATTATCCTTATTATATAGGGTATCACAATCTACCTTAGCCCCTTAAATTTCTAACGTCCTCATCGGGTCTGTCTGTTGTAGGTGGCATGACTCAAGTCCTACATTTCTTATTGGAACCTGGCTCTAATATTATTTCTAACGTCCCAATAGAAGGCCCAAACCACATAATCTATACTCTAAAAAGACTAGTCAATGATATAATTAGAGCCACATCGAAACCTTATAAAGAACAAGAACTTCTCTTTCTTAAATAATGTGAGATCGTATACACCATCTACCCTTATTTTTATTATATGGGGTATCACATATAATGATGTATTTAAGCTGTTGTGAAGTACAGATGAACCTCTAGAGAACCATATATATAGGACTTATGCAAAATACAATCACCCTGCACCATGGGGGATAGGCTAGCGGATCTACTGATGTATACGTAGAAGTTTTCTAAGGTCCCCATGGCCACCGGCTGACGTTCCTTAATTCTTTGTTTTGTGCCATTGAATCCATACATGGCATCCAAATAGCATTGGGCCCTAGCAATTTATACTTTTTAGGACATCGATGGTAAATTATCTGATGATTGTTGGCTAGTCTTATATATAAAGCAGATTATTGTATCAATTTCCAGTCATGCATGCTTCAGCGGAAACAAATTAGGAATGGTTAAAAAATATATAAATGGTGGGTTATATGGTCTTAGGGGGACTTGACTCCCCAAATCAATAAATGATTATAAATTAAATTTTGAAGATTTTCTTTTGCCTTTGTGTAGGGTTATCGTGTTAGAGATCAGTTAAAAAGGGGATGTGTCCTTTAATTGGAAGTTTTTTTCTCGTGATAAAACGGTCACATGCAAGTAGATAGGACATGATCATCAACAGGTCATTGTAGCATCACACGTAGAAGGTCGTCATATCCACCCCCTTTTTTTTTCTCTCTTTATTGTGGGTTATTTTCTTCTACTATAAATAGAGGCCGTTGGCAGTCTTTTATAGGCCATCCTCTAGCTCTCTCATCTCTCTTTCTCTCTGTGTCTCTCTCTCTCTAGCTTCCCTTTTGGAGAAACTATGTTTAATGATTATGTACTTAGAAAGAGCATAGAGTACTAGGGGAAGAGGAGGAGGCACTGGTGATGTTGTTGACAGAAGATAGAGAGCACAGATGATGGTATGCATGGATCAGTTTGCATCTCACTCCTTTGTGCTCTCTACGCTTCTGTCATCACCTTCAGCCCCTCATCCCCGGCCTTCCCACTTTCCTTTCCCCCACTACTTTAATTCTTAATTATTACTATCTCTTCTTTATTAATCTTCTATATCTATTGCTATAACACTCTAATCATTAACTCGCCTTTACTTTGTTTCATGCCTTCTCATACCTATATATTTATCTCCTTCTTCTTTATAACATTCGTTTTGTAAATTAATTATAACTGTTTTCAAAGCTGTGCTGACCTATAGTTGCTTCTTTTATGTTTTGCAGAATCAAGCCGAAGAAGCAGATAGCAGTATTGAAGATGATTCAGGTTGCTTATGATTGATGAATATTAGAGGTCTAATTGATCAGCATCATGTCTGTTCTTTCTGATAAGGCCAGTACTGGATCAATTGCATGAAGGAATCGCCCATGGGTTTATTCATGCGTAATTCTTCGTAAGTTTCAACTATATTATAGACTATATATGCATGCGTGGTAGTTGGAAAACCTCAAGCCTATTTCTGGAAAAGGGAAAAAAAAAACATGTTGATTAGAAAGCATACTTATCTTATTATCCACAGATATGAAGATTGGCCCCATTAATGATGGAAACCGAATACAGCATTCTGATTCTATGCTGATCAGATAGTTATGCATTAATTTTAAAGTGATTCCGAAAGGAAAGGCAGCTAGCACAACTTGCTTTGTTGGAGAAGGCTCATCATCCAGTCCAGCTACTTCGCATATTGATCATGTACTCATGGATAAGAGATTGGGTCTACCTGACCTGCATGTAGGGCAAGTAGGTCCTGATCATTCAAGATCCATCTAGAATTAATGTAATTCTGCAAGTTGCTAACTTGCTGGAAGCTTTTCATGCTTCTTCATATATGTAAGAACAAGTTGCATCTAATTCCATTCAAAGAGGCCAAGATAATTGAGCCGAAATTTGGTCATATTTAGATTATAATCATTATGACTTCTAAAGTTGCAAGAAAAATTCATGTTTTTTTGTCCTTTTCTTGAGTTCTTACAAGTTATTGATTCTTTCTGGCCAATTTGTGGTAGATGATAGCCATCAGAAGAACGTACTTTTTTGCTGGACCACCTGATCATAAACCGAAAATGGAATTGGAGATCATTGTGCTGATGCGAAAAAAATCTACTGGAATCTTTGGTGCTTGTGGATACTTTTGCTTGCGCTAGATCTCGGTTACAGTGTCATATTTGGAAGGAATCCATATCCAATATCCAGCATGGAGCTTCACAAACGATCATTTTTGCTTATTGTAGTTGGGTCCATTTCCACCTGCAAATATCTTGAAGCATTAATATTTATGATCATGATCGAGTACCATTACTTGTCAGGATGATCATCAAGAATATATGAAAATAATAATGCAGAAAATTAGATGAAGTATAAATTGGCAGTATTTTATTATTTTTCTTGAAAGCTAGGGACTTTCAAAAGGCCATCAAGGCCGGCCAATGAGTTTACCATGAACATGATCAAAAACTGTGGACGGTCTGTGAATGGGGGCGACCGCTGATGATCCGGCCAGATATATCTTTTAATTGCTAAAAAGTCTTTTTTAGCGACTAAGTTTATTTTAAGTGCTGGAAAACGACATGTCATTTTGTTGGGGACAAGTAGTCAACCACTTATCCATATATACCCCAAGATCAGGCTTTATATCATAATTCGCTTCCTAAAACTACGGAAGTTGAGGTGATCGTGCCTGCCAATTAAATTTCATTTCACTAGTATTAATTAATATTTAATGGTTTTTATTTTATTTTATTTAAATATTAATGTTTAATATTTAATGGAAAACAGTACATTTTTTAATTGCATATTATATATATATTCCCTAAAAAGTCTTTGGGATATATACTATTTCATATATATATATTTGGTTTTCTTTTCCTTTCAATAATATTGGATATAAGTTTGGACAAGAAAAATTAAATTATGTGAAGATTTTATGTAATTGGTTGATGAAAAACACGAAAAATAGACGGAAATTAAAATAGCCTCGTTTATTTTCACAATCATTCTCATTTCATCTCATTTCATCTAATTATTATAACTTTTTTAAATTTTCGCAAAAAATAAAATAAACAATTCAACTTCTAACAAACAAGTTAGAAGTCGATCAAATTTCTTCGCAAGAGGTCAATCAAATCCTATATATATATATATATATATATATAATACAGCTATTATATATGTAGGATATGCATATGACCATATCATGTTAGAATTTTAAAATGAAAGATTATATAAAAAATTATCATAAAGATTTTTTTCAAGTTTTTTGTCGGGTTAATTCGTTTCTTATTGAATCGTGGATATAATTTAATATGGCTTTTATATACATATACATATATATATATATATATATATATAAAATTCATCCCTTTAAGTAGCTAATCAATTTAATTAAATGGTACTTCAAATTTTCCTAATATATATTACTTAATTAATTAAATAAACAGGTGACAAGACACAACCTGCAAGTAACTTGTTTTATCTATAAAGAGATCATGTTGAAATATTGATTGAACATGCATGACTCATTTTAACTTGTTTTGAACCTATATTTTTAAGTGGGGGCAAATACCCAAATGCTTATATAATCTATAGCCTGATTAAAAGGATTAATTCCATATAGTATGTCAAAGTAAACACTATCATGAAAGGTAATTATAACAGATAAGTTCCTTTCACTTCATTAAAACTCAATAATATTTATGAATCCTTTGGTTACAATGCTAAAAAAGTATAAGTTGATAAAGCAAATAAAAAAGGCTTAATTATTCAAAATAAGTTAATCAAAATAAGATCACAATTAAATAAACTTTCTTAAGATAAAGAAACACACACTAAAGTCATATTAGATTCCGACTTGACAGATGCTCTCCCAAATACTACAAGAATAATGTTTATTCGTGATCATATATTTGCGACGAAAATTATCATTAATTGCAACGAGAATGATTTTTTCTTGTAGCAAGAACATCAACATATATCAGTTATCAAATATTACTTAGTGATCTTCAGTTTTATATTTTCATAATAAAATGTAATTCAATTATATGGCTCATACAGATAAATTAAGAGTTATAAAGGTTGGCACAAAATTATATGTTCTCTAATAGTAACTAATTAGGTTAATCCAAACGTTACTAAATTAAACCTTAAGTGTATATGTAATTATCTCATATTGAATTCACGGATCATATCAAAACCTATTAAACCTACTTTTATCATGATCATCAACACATTATATGTTGTGATATTTTAGGTTAATATATACCATTTGCATGCATACATGGACATGATCATGTTTCCTGAAAATTAAATGATTTTATTATATTCTAAAATCATATATATTCTGGCTTTATCTTTAGCTAAGTGAACCATTCAATAGGTCATGGGAGAACAAATGTTGAAAAAAGCGTAATATATTTGGATTGGTACAGAACCTGATCTCGATCTGGTAATCAAAAGACAACGCCAACCACTAGTACTGTTGCCTCCTGAGTGTGAAATCAAATTGACAATCTAGATATATAGCTTTTTATAGGTAGTTTTAGCCCAAAATATCGCCCCCCCTAGTGGAGCTACAGTCTGAGACAGAAGTCAAATCTTCTCCTCATCGTGGCTTTGTGGGAGCAGAACTCACTGAATTTGGCAATAATGGACCAATCAATCGTATCTTTTGTCTTTGGTGATCGGCTTTTATCTTTCAAAGGAAAGAAAATGAAAGAAGAAAGCTTCCCACTAAGCGTATATGTTGCCCCAGTTCAAAGGAGTTCGTCAATCTTCCATTTATTATCTGTTATAAATATCAAGTTTTCTGTTCTTTTCTTTTTTCTTTTTTTTTTTCCTGGTCTGGGATGCAACACACAGTTCAAATGAAACTTTCCTTCAAACCAAGAAAAAGAAAGAAAATAAGAAAAGAAACTTTAAATGATTCTTTTTTCATCTTAAAGTTTTTGGTCTGATAGATGGATATTATCCAATTGATAGATGAGGAGAATAAGCAAAGTTCAATATGATTTTGTTTAGGCAGGAAGTGACTGCTGCAAAAATGATTTCATGGACTTTGCTTCTTTTGGCTAGTGGCTGGCATTTGTTATGGCCCTCCATCATGTGCTTACTTTGCATGTTGGTCCCGAATAAGGCATCCAATTGATTCAGTTTTATCTCGGCTACATGCATCCACCATTGCTCTTTCATCTTCTTCTTTTTTTTTTCTTTCTTTCTTTTCATTAATGTTCCTTTTTTAGAGTATTTGAAATAGCTCAAAGTCATGCTATGCAGAACCCATGTCCTAGTTGGATAAATTTGGGTTCCACTGCATGCAAAGCTTAGTTTAGTGGATTTGAATAGTCTACTCTTATGTTTTTCTTTTCTCAATAATTAGCCGCATCCAATAATATTATTGAAAGCATTCCCATATCGACAATCTCGCATCTTCTTTACCCCCTTTGAAAATGTGATCATGTGGTGTTGTTTCATTAGGTTCTATTGTTTGTTCTTAATCCCAGAAAAATCAATGACTGATTTAGAAGTCCTGAGTTTTCAGATATGACTTCAAATAAGTTCCTATGTCAAACTTTCATTAATCAAATGTGACTCTCTGACACTGTACGTGTATGACAGAAACTTGAACATTACATTCCATTGCTGTGTCTCATTAATGAAGCATTTAGCCTTATTGCAAGAGAAATTATCCTCATGCTCGCTGCTAATCCCTAGCCAGATCAGTTGCAACATGTATGCATGCTGGTCGAGAACTTTAGTGCTAAGGATGACAAGTCATAGTGGAACTTTGTCATGGAGTAAGTCCAACAAGCTTGAGCAGAAATCCCATCGTTGATGGTAGAGATTGTTGAGCACAACTTGGCACTTGGAGCTTGGTGGCACGGTGTTGGGTCAGCTCAATTTGAACCACAGACGTTCCATGATTGTAAATTGTTGGTCCCTCAATGCATATATACATGACTGTTCCCACTTCTGATCAATACATTCTGTGGGGCATTACAGCCTGATCAATTATATTCCTCTTGAATTGATTGTCGACTATCTCCCTATAACAATACTAGTTTTATCTTAGATTTGGTTGCATCTGCTGATGTGGCATATTTTAAATGGTTTAATATGTTTACTTAAATAAACAAGAATAATGCTATTATGCCCTTCCATTTTGTCTCATTTTGACCGTTTATGTATTTAATTTTTTTTCTTTTACTTACTGATTAAATAAGTGATTATTAGTGTATTGATATTTTTTTATATCTATTTTTAAAATGTTTAAAAATGTTAAAAAAATATTAAAAAGAAATATTAAAAAGTAAATTTTGCCTAGAGGCAGCCTGCAAGCCCATCGGTCACTGTTAGGCAGCACCTTAACAGCACTCAATAAACAATCACTTCAAATACAGCATATAATCAATATGTATAGGTAAGGATGACAAAATCTAGAATGAAGAACGACATTTTGCATCTACATATTACCTCCTAGTGAAAGCCCACCCGGGCTTGGCCGGCACCTTCTATGCAATAATCTAAAAATTGGTTTTTAGTTTTCAGAAGAGTGATCATTAATCTACTACATGCCACATGCATATGCATAGTAGACTGGTTCAAACTTTTTGAGTCAATTCCAAATTTAGATATTACAGCTTAGACTTTTTTCTATGAATTTTCATTTGCTCTGCTTAAAAAAATGGTTCTTGCCCAAAAGAAAAAATATTTCACTTTGTACTATTTCATATCAATGGGCCAAAGTTGCCATTCATGACAGAGTAGGCTGAAGATTACTTAGAGTGATAAGAATCGGACAGAACAAAAGACCAACCACTCAAACCTCATAATTTTTGTCAAATATTCAGATTCCTAGCAAACTTCAACTCCAGCTTATATTGAATTTGTCCTTTTTTTAACCCTTTTGTGTCTAGACCCATTGTGAGCCAAAAGGTTCTACAGCCATTGATACTTATAGTCATCTCCATGAAGCATCAAGTGACATTTGAATGAAGGCATAGAACATGTCGGGGGGCTTGCCATCATCCTACAAAATTTCCAATTTAACAGCGAATGCTTTAGTTTTAAGTGTTTAATTCTACATAAACATGCTGATAATTAGGTGGGCTTTCCGAGTCTAAATTTATTTGAAAAATAGAAGGGATGATATTAATCGATATCATGTTATCTTTCCGTTCTTTGTTTGGGGTTGCATGTCTTAAGGCAACATTCTGAAGGGCTTTGCTACATACAGTCGGCATGCAGTCGGCTGTACGGAATGAATAAAAAAAATTATAAAAAAATTATTTTATATTCAGGGGGACCTACATGAATAAAAAAAAAGTTATAAAAATAATTTTTTTTTTCATGTAGGTCCCGTATTAATTCACTTTTTTCTCCACGACTGCACACCGACTGCATTTCCCGACTGCAAAAAGTATTTCTCCATTCTGAAAGAGTCTCAATGGTTTAAAATGCAGCAAGTCCAAACTGGCAGTGAATGGTTATGTGGTGTGCGAGACTCTTGGCATTGCCAGCTCCAGCAGCTTTTAGAGCAGTATTGAGTTCTTGCCTAATCTAAGTCCAGCCAAACTCATATTCAATGTTCTATCACTCCTGCATGGTGTGGAGTGTGAACAATTTGTCTGCCTTTTCTCTGGGGGTTAAGCTGATCTAACTGTGTCATGGGCTTCTGGCTTCCTTACATGAGATTAAACAGACGGCAGCCAAACAAGAAACAGCTGCAAGACTTCTATCAGAATTTCACTGACAAACAATGGACGCTGCACTTGGCAATAGATCAGTATGACAGTATCATAGGATTAAAAAAATTGACTAAGAAAGTATTGAATATATTTTGAAGAGGGGCAAGATCTGCGTTTGGGAGTATGAGAGGCAATACATGTTGCAAAGAAATTATACGTTTTTACATTATCAGGGATTTTTTGAGTAGATCATCGGCGTCAATCATTCTTGGTAATTGTTGTCCTCTAGAAGTAAGAGAAGAAAGAATACAAAAGCCAGATGCATTGCCAAATTCTGTCACAATGGATGCATCCATATGTAGAAACTAAGTGACTGAGATTAAATCCAAAAAATGGATCAACTGCTGGAGAAAATGCAATGATTAGACAATCATGCACGAGAAAAATACCATAAAACACAATAAAATTAAGCAGCTATAGCTACAAACTAGACAGAAAATCTCTCGTCTCAAAGCTTTCACGGTCAATGTTTTTAACAGAAGTCTAAAAGGCAAAATATGTAGCCATTGAAGAGGTATGAAGCAATCTCGTAATAGATGATATGAACAAACCAGCAAAATGACATTCACTACCTAAAATAACACCCAAAGGCATTTCTAGAATTTAGGCAAATCTAGCAAAAATAAAAGTGAATGCAGATTCACCGCAGCTTAGTGGGTAGTAGCAATATTTCTCGTACTTGTGTAGACAAAATATCTTGCAGATTTTCAAGCAACGTTAGCATTATAAACTTGGTTCTGGTCCGTAAGTAGAGGGGAGCGAAGAAGGGAGTCCTCAACCCTGGCAGTTTCCCTATGAATGAACAAGTTCTTTTCAGTGAATCCAGTTTCAGATGAGGTCCAGAAAGACAGGCTTGGTAGACTCCAAAACCAGATGAATGAGTCAAGATTTAGCGAGTAGCAACAATTCAAACAGTATAAATCAGAAGATTCAAAATTATTATATTTAAAAACATATATCTGCTCTTCAAGATTCCCAGCTTGAGATTCTATTGCATCAATATAAATAAATATAAATAAACAAAAGATAAGTTCTTAAGCTCATTGTTTCACAAACTATTTTAACATCAAAACATATCGTAATCGTTTTAACCTACCAAAATGCTTCAGTGACAGCCTTTCAATTCTGATATTTTAGGTAACTATTACCAGAACATTTGCCATAAATCAAGAGTGGCACTTCAAAACATCAGGCATAGTTGACAACCATAAGCAAATCTAACGCCCAAGGGCCAAGATAATCTCTTCAAATATTCTTTTCAGTGGGAATTTTTTTTATCTTGCTGTCTTCTTTAATGGAAAAAGAAGACAGCTTTTCAATTCTGACATATGGGTAATCATGGCCAGAACATTTTGCTACAAGAGCAAGAGTAGTACTTCGAAATTCCTGGCATAGTTGACAACCATTTTCAAGCAAATCTAATGCCTAAGATAAGAACATTTTGCTACAAGAGCAAGAGTAGTACTTTGAAATTCCTGGCATAGTTGACAACCATTTTCAAGCAAATCTAATGCCCAAGATAAATCTTCAATTTTTTTTTTTTTTTTTTTATTGGCACTGGGTGTCCAAGAACAATGTCCTAATTAATCCAAGGGGTGTACAGACCCTCAGCAAAGAGTTTCCTGCAAGTGCACATCAGGTAATTCAAGGAGAAAATCTCCTAGTCCAATGGCCCCTAGAGATTGTTTACACCTAATGGGATTTGAGCCTTAGACCTAGGGGGCAGCATTCCCCCAGCCCAAGGCCTTTACCACTTGAGCCAACCCCTAGGGTTATAATCTTCAAAATTTGCTTTTGAGTAGGAATTTTTTCCTTACTGTCTTCCTTCTTTAAGGAACAACGCTATATCATTTACTTGGCATTTAATATGTACCGTAAGACTGATACTTCCAATTCAATTAACCATATCAGTATCCATCCCAATCATACAAATGACCACTGGTGTCCTGGTCTTGGGGTATCGCTTTTGACAAGGCTTTTTTGCTATTTTGAGAACCAAAAAGAATAAAAAAATACTATGAATAATTTAAAAGACTCAATATTGTAACCAAATATAGTATGATATAGCATTCCACAGTACTTACGTAGATTGATGAACCGATTCCACATCATTGGAATTTACGTCCTCCATGAACTTTTGAATCTGTTGTGTAAAACAGCCAGTAGTGTCCAAAAAATAGAGAATAAATGGCATTATGCAGCAACACACGAACATGGGTACAGGTCCAAAGATCCAGAGAAAGAGAGGGAATGACACATAATATGCTCGCAAACCAAGCGACCAAAACAAGCTTCCCCTGTTCAAGTTTCTTGCAACATACTCAATAGAATCCTTTTTATCTTTCAATGCAGGGGCCGTAACCATGAAGCTAACGTGGGCAAAATATCTAACAGATTGCATATAACAAAGAAAGGCAACAAGGAAGCACAGCAAAATAGAGAAGTACTTGACTGAGAAGACAGTCTCACTGGTATAAGTTGATTTTGATGCTGCGCCAGGACTCGTAATTGTGGTGCTCACAACAACACTGATGAGTGAACAGAGTGTGATTGCTACAGTTGCCAAGAGTGTAGATGCCATAATGTTGTTACGAATTGTTTGAACTGCCAAAACTCCATTCTTCATAGGATCCTGAAAATTATGCAGTGAGTTTTGTTCTCAGATATTGCCCATTCATTAGGTGTTAACATCAGTCACAAATTTTATTAGGACTGCTGTGTAGATGCTAGAGCGAGCATTCAGAAAGTTTTTGATGACAATGATTTTCCAAAGGAAATTTATCAACTTGTCAGGAATCATAAAAAGTTTGGCCAATACTATGACACAATCATAAGCACCAAACCAGAACCAATTAATGAATGAAATAAATAATAATGTAAAATGAGTTAAGATAAGTCCATAGTTTCTATTTAGTTTCTTTCCAGTTCCCAAGCATATCCAAACATTCTCAAATAGCCAACCAATTGAACTTTGGTACGCCAACCATATCCAAACATTCTCAAATAATGTCAAGGAAGACTCTTCCGACTCACCCTTACAAAGTAAACAGTAAATGTCGGTTCCTGCGCACTTCACCATCGGAAGTTTCCATATACGGAACTGGTTAAATCGTTGGCTTTTCACTAGAGGGTATGGCCCCAAATGATTGTTGAGGTGTTGAATCTTGGACCTTGAAGGGAGTGATACGCCAAGACCAAAGCCTTCACCACTTGGCCCAACCCCTTGGGCCAACCACATCTAAAATGACCTGATTAGGTACTCGTGCCTTAACTCTAGTACAGTAATTGTTATCTAGTGATATGGTAGAAATGCTTGGAAAAACTCAGCCAAATCCCTTCATTTGACATGGCTGAAGATCTATAACAATAATTTCCTCCACGTCCAGTTATTTGCCATTGATGAAAAAGTGCAAAAATAATGTCTTTTCAGTTTAAAACCCCCAGGCCATTAATCTCTTCAGTCAGCTGTTGTCTCCGCTCTTCCCTCACCTATGCAAATGATTTTGCTTATGAAAATGCCAGGCATATATTGCGTTATACTTTCTTTTGGCGACTACAAAATTATGGTGACCCAATAATGGCTAAAAGTCATTGCTAATGTCCAAAGGTGACAACGGAAATAAAGCATTTAGCTTTTTGCCAAAACAAAAAAGAATAAAGCATTTAAAACTGTTTAAGATAAGCCTCAAGGAATTTTCTTGAATTCATAAATAACTCCCAAAGATATTCAAAAATCTAAGATACGTATTCAGTTTTCGTGTGAATCTAGCAGCAGTTTCATGGTCAGAACCATAAATTACACACGCACAGACAGCGAGAGAGAAAAAGGGGAGAGAGGACTAACATTCATGATGGAGAAGACCCATGCTTGCCTACACTCGGCATTGAGGCCAATGACAGTTCGCCTGGGATTAGACAGTATAGTGATGAAAAGCCAGACATGGTATACTCCCATCAGCAGCAGACCTGAGGGCACCAGCACATAGTCCAGGAACCGCTCCTGCATATTCTCTCGATCTCAACCACCCAATCCCACTTCAGTATCTCTCTGTAACTTCTCTCTTTTTCTCCAACATCTCCCTCTCTCTCCCTCTCTCTCTCTCTCTCTATCTCTCCAAAGCAAGAAACAAACAAACGAGATAAAAACAAGGCGTTGAAAACTTGTACCACCGGCTGGACACTTGCTGAGACAAACCTGTCGTACTCTAACTATGTATAAACCAGTGGGAAAATTTATAAAAACTGATAATATCACATCATTAAACTATCCAAAATTAATTTTTCCAAAGACCAGACTTTATGTCCTTGCCAATGAATCTTAAAATGAGTAAAATGATAATAGTAATACTATTTATAATCTATTTTTTTATTATTTTATTATATAATATTAGATTATTAAAAATTATTTATTATATTTCATTTATAAATTTATTATTTAATGTCAATCAAAAAATAATAAAAAAAAAAAGATAATGAATAAATTTTTTCAAATGAGAAATCATATTTACCGTTTTAGAGCACTAGCAATGGTTTATGTATCTTCATCTTTAAAATCACATCTTTTGAAGATTGATTTTGAAGATGAAGAAAAATTCCTACATTGGATTATGTATTTTTTGACCAAATAATAATAAAATATTATTATAATTTTTTTTCTCCTAAAATCTGAATATTCAACTCCACGGCACTCGGCAGCACCATTCAAACCCACGGCAGCTCCACGGTAGCTCCACAGCAGCTCCACGGCAGCACCATTCAGCTCCTCGGCAGCTCCACAGCAACAACCACCAGTACATAACCAGAAAAAACCCAAATCAGAAAAAAAAAATCCTCCAACCCACATCTAGAGACATGTAAATCCGAGAGAAAAAACCCAAATCAGAGCCTCAATAAATTGCACCGAGAGAAAACCGTGAAGAGCAGGGCCGTGAGCGAGAGAAGAGGCCGCCGTTGATGAAGAAACCACCAGAAAATTGTGGGCGTCCAAGAGAGAAAACAGAGCAACGAGAGACAGAGGGGTGAAATGGGTGCAAAGAGAAGAAGAGAGAGCTGTTCGGATGGAGAGAGAAGAAGAGAAGAAGAGAGAGCCGTTCGGGGATGGAGAGCGTTCGGCGATGGAGAGCCGAAAGAGCGTTCGGGCCTTCGGCGATGGAGAGAGAAGAGAAAAGAGAAGGAGGGAGATGGAGGCGTTCGGGGATAGAGAAAGAAGAGGAGAAGAGAGAGAGAGCAGAGAAAAAGAAATAAAAGAGAGAGCCGTTCAGGATGTTGAGAGAAAAAATAATAAAAATATTATTTGAAGAATGAAAAGGTGTTCTTCACGTTTGAATAAAGACTGTAGCTAGTTATTTATAATTTTAGAGATGAATAAACCAATGTGAATGATTTTAAGCACATATTCTTCAAATTTAAAAATAAAAATGAAGATGAAGAAGCCATTGCTGATGCTCTTAGACATTGTAAATCCAACGTACCTTTTTAAAAATATATATATAAATATGGGACATCATATTTTTTTAATAGTAAACTTTATATTTTTTTAATAAAAAATATATAAAATTTATGCAGTCTACAACTATATCTAACAATCTTTAGATCTATAGTACGTACCTTTGGCTATTAGATTCTCGTAATCTCATTTCTTTGGGTAAGGACTAGTAATATATTTACAAACAAGTATGCAAATTCGGGACTTAAATAAAATTTATTTTTTTAAGAAATTGATGTTAGCACATTAGTTAATATTAAAATAAGAAAAATAATAATATGACTATCAAATATCACTAAATGTACCTGCTTATATTTTTATTTTTTTATTTTTTTAATAATTAAGAAAGTGACGATCAATGAAATTATGTTTTTTTCTTAATGATTAAAAATGTTTAAATAATAATTAAATAAAATTAAAATTAAAGAAAAAACTCATTTGTAGTCGTAAATATTTGATAAACACATTTAATAATCACCTTATCATTATCTTTAAAACAAATTATAAAATAATTATACGAAATTATTATTCTCTCCGTAGAACCATTGGTGTCTTACTGTGGGTGGATCCCATAGAGGAAAACTAGTGTTCCCATCTTTAAAATATAAAACTATTTTTTATTTATAAAAATATTTCATAAAAATAAATTTACAAACTAATATAATTATATATAATACATCATATTTAATATATCATATTAAAAAGCTCATTTTACCATATAGAACATATCATATCTAATTTTTATTTCAAAAAACAAAATATCATATCTAATTTATAAATCTTACTTTTGTAAAGTTTATATGTGAATTTAGAATTTAAAAAAAAAAAATTGTAACTTTAAGTACTTGTCTTTTAGCAATAATTTTAGATTCTTCAGTGCACTTCAATAAATAATTTATTAAAAAACAAAAGTTGCGTCACTACTTGTCTTTTGGCAACAAGTTAATTGTTTTATTCTCAATTATTCATTATGGAATAATTGAGAGGAATGAAGTGGAGGCTAATCATCCAAGATAAAGGTCATGATTGATTGGCCTCAAACTAAGTCTATTAAATTCTTGAGAGGATTTTTTGGATTGATTGGTTATTACAAAAAATTTGTGAAGCAATATAGGTTGATTGGTGGCCCTTTAACTAATCTGCTGCCTTCCATTGGGGACCATCAACTACTCAAACTTTTGAAACACTAAAAAAAGCTTTTACTCTACCACCTGTCCTAACTTTACATGATTTTAACCATTTTTAATTGAGTGTATGCATCAAGTAGAGGAGTTGGAGCAGTCTTGATGCAAGGTGGAAGATCATTGGCATTCCTTAGCCCACCTTTGAGAGGGAAAGCCTTGGATTTATCTGTCTATGAGAAAGAATTTGTAGCCTTGGTGTTGGCAATCAAAAGGTGGAGGCCTTACCTTTTAGAGACTAGTTTGTCATAAAAACTTACCAACAAAGTTCGAAGTTTTTGTTGAGCAGAAAATAGGCACACCATCATAGCAGAAATGACTTAGCAAGTTGATTGGTTACGATTTCACAATTGAATATAAGAGAGACAGAGAAAATATAACTGTAGATGCACTTTCAAGAATGGATGAGATTAGTGAGAAGGAAGCAATATTAGCTGCCATTATTATCTTGGATCTTATGTGGCTACAACAATTTTTTACAAGTACTTTCTACAAACAAGCTTTTTAGGCTTCATGGTACTAGGTTGTGATTTAATTCTACTTACCATCTTCAATCAGATGGATAGACTAAAATTGTCAACAAGTGTGTGCAGCAATACTTAAAGTGTTTTATATTTGATAGGCCTGAGCAATGGAGTTATTAGCTGTCTTGGGCAGAATGATGGTATAATACCTCTCTACACTCAACAACTAAAGTTACACCATTTGAGGCCTTGTATGGTGTGAATCCTCCTACCTTATTACAATATGTGACTGGCACTAATCGAAATGAAGCAATGGATTGTGAGTTAAGATCAAGAGAAGAAATTCTATCATTGTTGAGAAAAAATTTGGCAGTAACTTAGAATCATATGAAGCAGCAATATGACACGAAGCATGTTCACAGACGGTTCCAAGTGGGTGATATGGTTGATTTAAAATCGCAAAAATACAAACAACATTCAGTGGGGGCTGTTGTCAATCCTAAACTGGCAGCAAGGTATTGTAGTCCCTTTAAGATACTACAGTGCATTGTATTAGTCGTATATAGATTGAAATTACCAGAGGGTTCAGTAGTACATCCAATATTTCACGTGTCTAGTTTGAAGAAGCATGTAAGTCCATTGACATATGCTTCCCCAGTACTGCTATTGCAGGATTCTCATGGTGCATTTAGAAGTGAACATAAAGCAGTGTTGCAAAGGAGAATAATTGTTGTTGATATAAGCCTTTTATTGAATTGTTGATCAAATGGAATGGAGCAGCTGAGGAGGATGCTACTTGGGTTCCTATAGAACGGCTGAGGTTACAATATCCAGACCTTGTGGACAAGGTTTTTTGAAGTGGGGTGAATTGTTATGAGTAGCAAGTGGAAAGGAAGAAATTTTGAAAAAAAGTTGGAAGCAAATGAAGTTGAAATGGGAGAATGATCGAGGGAAGGCTCTGTTATTTTGTTAGTTAGTTACATAATAAGCACGTCTTTTAATACACTATAATTATACTAGTGGCCATACTTAATTGTCATAATATACCAAAATGCTCTTATCTTCATAACAGAATGAACGATAAGAATTGTGTATAAAATGAAGGGTTCTGTAGATATAAATCATTGAACAAAGTTGAGTAAAGTGAATCTTGGAGGAACTGATCCCTCGAAGATCAGATTGTGAGTCATTTTTTAGTTTGTCCTTACATCATCGCATCCCCATGCCACCATCGTACCTTAGCCAACCCGAGGCCTCTGCCTCCTTTTCTCCCTCTACCTCATGGCCTTACCACCAAATGCAACCCACATCCCTTACCACGGCCAGCCCCACGAAACAACCCATGACCTTCTCCACTCCACACACAGTTAGAACACCAAACCCTATCTCAACCCTCTTCGATTCCACCACTGTGCATAGCCCAAACCAACGGTTTTTGACATCACGAGACCCTACTAGATAGCATGCAACAAGTTTTTTAGCCCCTCAGTATGGTATAATTTCTTTCTCTTTCCCTCGATGATTTATTATGTTGTGAAGCTAAAATTGGAATAGTGTTGTGATTTATGAATGGAGTTGTTTGTGATGTGAAGTTGTGATGTGGTTGTGCTTTGTGAAGTGTTGAGATGGTTGCGTAGTTGTGGAGAGTGTTTTGGGGTTATGTGATTTGAAGTGATGAGTTATTATGTAATGTGTTATATAATTGTGTTGTGGTTGTGTGTAGTGTGAAGCGATGGGGTTGGACGTGAGGTTGTGATGTGGTTGTGTAATTGAAGTGATGTGATTATTGCGTAGTTGTGTTGTGTGGCTGTAAGCAGGGATGGCTCAATACAAATTGAGGCCTAAGGCAGAATTGGAGTTAGTAATTCGTAATTATAATATAATAAAATATAAATTATTATATGGAATATTTTTAAAATTTTCAATAAAATGAGATTTTATTTAAAATCTTTAAATAAAGTTTTTTTGAATTTATATTGAATATTATAACTTAAAATGAGGCCTCAATACAAATTTAGCACCTCAATTTAGTAAGATCTTAAAAAATTATTTAAAATATAAATAATTCATTGTATTAAATATTAAATTTAGTATTACCAGGCCTTGCACATATTGAAAAATAAAAAAGTTATTTAAAATTTTATATAATGAAATAGTTTTATTTTTTTTCAAAAAACAATTTAAAAAAAATACCTCATTTTTAATTTTGGGGGTCTTATATAGAATGGGGGCCTAAGGCAATGGCCTAACTGGCCTTGCCATTGAACTGGCCCTGGCTATAAGTTGTGTGAAGTGACAGAACTATTGTGAATGTGCTCTGTGAAGTTATGAGACAACAGCATAGTTGTGAAGTGGTCAGATGCCATGTGATATGATGGAATCGTTGTGCAGTTTAGAAGATGGTTGTGAACTATATAAAGTGATTGGACATGATTGTATGTCATTTGGGTCGTGTGAAGTGTCGGTGTAAGCTATGTAGTTGGATAGGTAGTGTGAAGTGTTAAGTTGGGTGGATCTGAGTTAGGTGTTGATGTCAGTGTGTATGAAGCTTGTTGACACAAACTGATGTTTTAGTAAATCATATGTTGATCTTACGTGATAAAGAGGGTGAGGCCCATGTGTAAATTGGTTGGACGCATATGTCAGACAGATTTACCATATGTAATAGATAATCTATCTAAAGTATGAGTACAAAATGTTTAAACTTCAAAGTTGGATTGAAGTTGTGCATTATGCTTGATTTAGATTATAATGAAGTATTTATTAGATTATACATGGAGGAAGAGATATATATATTGACTAAGATTGAGATACATAACTTAATTGGTTTAAGTTATGCATCAGGATGGATGGTTCGATAGGAAGAGTGTAATGAAGGTAATAGTGTGTCTTAACCTTTAAAGTGAACCACTTTGAACCACTTTGGATTGAAGAGCATGTCTAAGTGAAGAAAGTCCAATTCTAGAGTAGTTTATGTAAATTCTAAGTTTTAGTTGCTTATGCACTTGAAGAGAATCATATTAAGTTATGTATTCATGTAGGTTGCCATCTAACACACACATGATTGGATTGCATGAAATAAAAATAGCATGGAGTGTATGTAAGTATTATATGTTCATACTCTTTTAGAGTTTTCTAAATGATATGAAATGAAAATGGAAATGAATGTTTCTCTTTATGATACTTTATGAAATGAAATGAAATGACGTTTTATTAAAGTATGCTATGTATTATTGTTTAAAAGTATACGTATATAAAGGCCTTTTGTGGCAACCCCTATTTATGCACCCCAAAGTAATATTTATATATATGTGAATGGATGTTATATGTAGACCTATTGTTTTTATTTTTTATGAAACAAAATATTGAGGTTTATGATTGATGCTTTGAAATGTTGTTTAAATGATACAATGAAAGTGTAGTTAAAAGATGTTATGAAATGATGTTTAAATAAGACTATGGAATAATTTTAAATAATGCCATGAAAGGATATTTAAATGATGTTTACTGATGAGGTTTAAACTCATGATTTTAAATAATGTTTATGAATGAAATTGACTGATGATTTAAATAAATAAAAAGGAAAAGACTAAAAGAAATGAAAAAAAAAAGAAAAAAGAAATGAGAGGAAATGACTAAATCATTTAATATATGAAAATACGTAATAGTCATGAATAAATGAATGAATGATGGTACTAAAAGATAGGGCAGATTGCAATATCGGGTAAGTAGTACTGGTAGTACACTCAGTGCTACAACTGACTAAAAGGGATTCCCAACCTATGGCCATGGTCGAAATTTGGGTCTAAAAGACTACTAACCCTAACAAACGAAACGTAACAGTATGTACTAGCTAGAGAAAAAGTGAAAAGAATGATTGAATGTATAAATGTTTTAGTTCTTTATGAATGAATGTACAAGCCATGGGAAATGTTTTACGAAAAATGAAAACATTTTTAAAGAAAACCTTACATTGTAATATTTTCAAATGAAATGAATGCTTTATGTAAAGTATGTAAATAAATGATGAATGTATAACTTAAAATCAATGTTATTATATTTTTACAGTATGAAATAATGCTTACTAAGTATTTGATTCATTTTATTTTTAAGTATGTCCCTCTCCCTTCCAGGGATAGAATGAGGACAAAGCATCAATACAAACATGGCTTAAAGAAAGAGCAACAGAAGCCTATGTGAGTTTTATGTAACGTATGAAAGTAGATTTTTGTAAAAAAGACTTTTGTTTTTAATTTAATGATTTCTGCTGCAAAACTCTCTCTTAGATTTATAAAGTAGATTTTTATTTTAAAGTTAGAATCTTTCATATACTGGGAAGGAAATGAAAAAAGTTTTAAAATGGTCAATAATTCTCGTCTCATTTTTTAAAATCATTTTCTAAAATCCCATCATAAGAACGGGCATTACAGATTGTAAAATTACTTCTACTATAAAATAGATCTAATATATCATATGAAGTGCTATTAGTTTTAAGTTTAGTTTTTTTAGATCTTTTTATAATTGTATTACTTCTCATTAAGTGAAATTTTAATTAATTCATAATAGTTTACTAATAGAGTAACTAATTTCTTCAAAGTTGAAAGCACATGGAATAAAAAGTTCGGTGAGTAATGTATGTGAATTAATCTGTCCAAAAGAAGGCAAATCAATATCTTTTTTTTTTTAAGAAGATAATAGTACCCTAATTTTATTGATAACCCTCACTTTTGGTAAAAGAAAACTATAGTTTCAAGACAAAGCAATGAAATTATTTTCATATTTAGCCTATAATTTTATGTATAATGAATTATAGAGTCGTATTCCATGGCTTTTTTCTTTTTGGATATGCTTATTCTCTTTCCTTTAAACCAAAAAAAAAAGAGCACTTGTTTCAAAAAATGAGAGGCATATAGTAATGTCTTTTTCCTAATCAAACAACATTTCATTAACATATAGAAATCGAGAGACAGGAGGAGGAGGAGGTGGGTTGTCCCAACAAATACTCCATTATAACAAACACAGTGCAAAAGTGAAAAATAGATCAAGTTTTGAGATTAAAAAAACTTGATCCCTACCCATTCCTTGCAAAGAGGGAGACATCTTAAATGATAGTTTTTTTTTTTTTTTTTTTTTTAAGTTTGCATAGCTATGCAAACTATGTCGCCACTGCTGGAAACGGTGGATATTGGTGGTGCATTACAGTTTGTTGTCCTGAAATATTCACAAAAGAGACTGGTCTCCCCTGCCTCAAGATCTTCGATTAAGGAAAGCGGAAACATAGTAGGATGACCGGCATTGAATGGCCCAAACCGCTGCTAGCCGAGTTTCTCCAGGTATGATTGTGACAGCACATGGAGTCCATGTGCATGTGAAAGTGAGATGGGGTGGTTCATATCTAAAAACTCTTGGGGCTAGTGAAACTATTGGTACAACATGTGTAGCCTTCATATGCATTTTGACAAGACAGTGCGTGAAAGGCATGCACGAGACAAGCTGTGTGAGGATCACACACCAAGATTTTCGCTATGGTTTTGCTTCATACTAGCAGATTGGCACATGAGGAGTTGCGTGGTGGAGTACATGTAGACAATTGATCGCCGGAATGCAATAGATCAGGCCTAAACCAAACCAATGGAAAGGAAAAGTTAAAAATGTTAAGAGAAAATCTAGTACAGAGTCCTGGATGGAAACCAAGAGATGGAACAACATAACTAAAAGAGGGACTTTTTCTTCTGGAGAGAAGCGGGACTCTCTTTCTAGAGAAAGAGAAGCATCCAGGCATATCATAATGAAAAATTATATTCATCGTCTTTATACACCGCACACCACACTTAATTTTATTTTTTTCTCTTACCAAACTATGGATGATAAGTAAAAGATTTTATTTATTTTTTTCTCTTACCAAATGTATATTATATGAATGATAAGTAGAAAAATTTAATTAGTTTTAAAAAAATAAAAATAAAATTAATTAAAAAAATAAAAATAAGTATGATGTGTAGAGACAGTGAGTAGCCAAGCTCATAAGCAATAATGTTATTATAGAAGTAATGTACTCTTTACATGTTTATTTATTGTTCGTTTCTTTGTTTCCATTCACGGCTGTGATTTTTTCGAATCCATTTGATAATTTTTTTCACTCAATTCAATTAATTTATTTTCTAAAATGTTCCTTTTTCATTCTTTAATGAAATCCGAAACGAAAAATGAACTCTTGTATTGTCCCAAATTAAACACTAAAAAGCAGAATTGGTTACAGCTTCAAACATTAGACCGATGAGTTTAACATAACCCCAGAGAAGGCAGAAAATTATTTATGGTCCTTTGCTAGACATGGGCAAGAATAATTTGCCTCAACCAAGAAGAGTATCACATTTCTGTTGTAATGAATAATGTGGTTGAGATTTTGAGAAAGGACTAGAAGCAAAATAAAAAACAGAACATCAAGATAGCATTTTCAGCAAAGCAAAGGCACTCTAGAGTTTATCAATGGCCATACATACTTGAAGAGATGACCTCGAACACACTTCAATTTCGCCTACAATGTTTCTTCTGCATTACTACACTGATGAGACAGGAGAACAAGCAATTAACTTCAAAGCAGCAGCTTAGTAACCAGTCTAGATTTGCCATCAGGCAGCAACTCTTCCAGGCAGATATTTGAAGAACCCAATTGATTAAACATAAGAATAGTTAGTATATTATACCATGAAATTTTCTGAGCTTGTACTTTAATTGCATCCATGCACTAACCAAAGAATAGCATTGCATGGTAATACCTTTTGTCCGTGTTGATATATTGTAAGGTGCATTCCTTTTAGCCCTCAATATAATGTATAAACCAGTCAAAGGTGATCATTTGGACCTCACAAGACTACTTCAATTAAAAAATTTATAATTTAACATCTGTAGGTGTTCCAAGAATAAATATAGATGAATACCTCAATTATTAACGCTACCGTAAAATTCATAATGATATGACTAACACCACCTGATATCAGTACCAGCATGTCCTTCCACAGGCAAAAATAAAGTCTGGCATGGCAATAAGGATTCATACACGATCATTAAAAGTTTTCATTGAACAGAGAGAGGAAAAAAAAAAAAAAAGGCTTCCGAAAGCATATAAGTTTCACCAATACTCTCAAACCCCAAAAGAATATCCTTTTGTTCCTTAGACAAAAATGTATCACTTTGACCCTAATACTTGCAGGCATGAATAGAAGTTCCAAACTGTTAACCAAACAATTCAAAGCACTAATGCAAGCCATGCAATTGAAAGTAAGAACCCAAACACTTAGACATGTTATATCCACTACAGAAGTTCTTAAATTTCATAAGAGATTACAAATTATAACAGTATCATGTAGTTTCCATCCGAACTTACAATGATTAAACAACTGAATCCATGTTGTTGCTCTTGGTAACTTGTTTGAGTGAATGACAGTGAAGATGCCGTGTAAAACTGCTAGTGGTGTCCAAGAAATATAGAAGAAATGACAGTATGCAACAACAAGAAAACATGGGTATGGGACCAAATATCCAGAGGAACAGAGGGAATGAAAGGTAGAATGCTCGCAATCCAAGGGACCAAAAGAGGCTTCCGCGATTCAGATTTCTCACGACGTACTCAATAGACTCTTTATCATTACTCCAAGTAGGTGTGGTAGCCAAGAAGCTAACATGGGCATAGTATCTAATAGACTGCACGTTGAAAAGGAATGCAAGAAGGAAACAAAGCAAGATACAAAAGTACTTGATTGAAGAGATCATAGACGTCTTATTGCCATAAACCAGCTGTGAAGTTGCATTGCTAGACTTTGATGTGCTACTGACATAAACACTGATTAGTGAACTGAGAGTAATTGCTGTTGTAGCTAACAATGTAGATGCCATTATGTTGTTGCGAATTGTTTGAACTGCCAAAACACCATTCTTTACGGGGTCCTGAAATGAATGCAGTGGAGTCACTTCTTGAAAGTACAGGATTACAACTACTTATATGCTAACATCCATTCTTACAGAAGTTATCTAGAATACAAGCACTTATTAATGCCAGCTTTCAGATAAACGTTGGAATTTAATATCAGAATCATTGGATTGAAATTGAGAAGCACTTTATGTGATCCACAAGTGATTTCTGTTGTAAATTATCCATTCAAGAGCATGATTGCACTCAGTTATAAAACCTCAAGCAGATTTCAATCAAAATTCACCTTCAGTGTCACCACTACAATGGTTTGATCAGATAAAAAAAAACTTCAAGAAGGATACAAAACTCCTAAGACATCATTTTCACATGAGATTCCTGTCATCCTGCAATTTAAACATGACTAAAACTTTATGCCAAGATGAATTCTTAGCATTCACATATTACCTCCGAAGTTGCCAAGCATATCGAAGAGCCATTAAGAAGCTAATCCCAACTTACCTAGCTTCAGAAGGCAATTGCATCTCAAATGGTCTATCTTGAAAATCTTTTGAAATATATAGGGAAAAAAGAGTACAAATTGGATTAACAGAACAGCATTCGAAATTAGTCTCTCTTTCCACCAGCTACAATTAGCATCCAAGACTATAATATTTTTTTTTTTCTTTCTAAGTTTTCCATCCACCTTTGGCCAGGAACTCCATTTAGCTCGGTTAAACTCCTCTGAACTCTCATCTAAAATACTTTTTCATTGGAAAAGAAATTCTCATATCAGATCGGTCACATGGAGCTCGCCTCTCTTTTTTTCTTTTCTTTTTTTCTCTTTATATTCATTATCCTTCCAAAATTCCTGCTGGTTACAGCTGCAGCTAGTATTGATTCCCACCTTTGTTAAAAGGGGCGGAGCTAGGAAAAAAATTTATAAAATCTCGAAAGTTTATTAAAATCTGCATTTTTTTTTTCTAAGGTACACCCTAGAAAGCAAAATATTTCTGGTTCCACCTCTGCTTATGAACAATTTTTCTTAAGCTTCTATGTGGAATTATTTTGCCAAATATATCACTGTCCAGTTAATGTTTCTTTTAATGTGCAACAATTGTGTTTGACTTCCAACATGAGCACATTAAATTAACAGGCACACTCCCTTAATGACTTGGAAGGCAACAAAAAAACCTCATCAGGAAGTCACTGTGGAGCATATGACATTAGCCAACAAAAGCGATGAAGTACTGCTCTGGAGACTGATCATAAGTCTTGCACCAGGAGGATAAATTTATCAATTTCTTCTAAATGTTCTCAGTTTCACAAAAACAATATCGTGTTTAACTCCCATGCTTACAAGCCTACCTTTGAGCCTAAACAAAACTCCCTCCCCAACCAGAGAAACCATTAAATCTAAATCATAGCCCACGGTGAGGGAAAAAAAAGGTACAAAACCCAAACGTCTACTCCCTTTAGCAGCCACTTATGCTAAACTGTAATGGATCTCCCCGATATGACCCAAAATTTCTTTCAACTCACTGATTTTTTTCTTAGTTGAACCATACAAGCATGACCCAACTATCGTGTAAAGACTTGGGAAGTGTAATTAGAGTCACAATCTATCAAATAGAGCTCTCAAACAAGGTTTTTGTGTCTTCGATTCCATCATCATCTTGAACAGTGCCTACGTGATGCAACAAAAATTGTACGGAAAGCTCAAAAAACCCTTTAGAATCAAAGCCCCAACGATATTCCATAATCCTTTTTGATGACTAATAATTTCATTAATAGAAATCTAGGCGAAGCCCAAGTACGCAGGACACAATATGTCAGAATCCTAAGGGTTTTATAATGTGAATAAGAGAAATAGATAGCATCATGCCCACAACTACAAATAAAACTTCCAAGTATACACACACACACACACACACACACACACAGAGGATGAAGAAGAAGAAGAAGTGCTTAACAGTCATCACGGAGAAGACCCAATGGTGGCGAGACTCAGCATTGATGCCAATGACGGTTCGATTGGGAAAGTGGAGGATGGTAAAGATAAGCCAGATATGGTATAATCCCATCAACAATAGACCCAAAGGTACCAGAACATAGTCCAATTGATCCTCT
Organism: Carya illinoinensis; assembly: GCF_018687715.1. NCBI lineage: Eukaryota > Viridiplantae > Streptophyta > Magnoliopsida > Fagales > Juglandaceae > Carya > Carya illinoinensis. The sequence goes on from NC_056766.1 coordinate 36,534,219, forward strand.
TCCATCCTTTCACTCTCCGAGCCCTATCTCTCACGGTGCAGAGGCAAAGAGTAAAGAGATCAGTAGAAGATGACAAGCAGCTACAACCGGTGGCAAAAGTCAAACAACTTTGAGGTTTTTTTTTTAAGTTCTTCTTCTTTCTTTAATGTAAGAAGCAACATTTTCTCATTTTTCTGGGCCCAACCCAAATTTTGAGGTTGACATTACTTTGTTAATAACTAATTTTAGGGTTGAAATTATATGCTCATAGTCATGGATATCTTTTAAATTTCCATCTCAATGTTTACCTTTCAAAAATATTCTCATTTTTTCATAGTTTCATTCCTTTTTACATGTGATAAGTATTGAACTGACAAGATTTTGATTATTTTAGCTTAAAAGAAAAGACACCCTTACGATTTTAAGAATGTTATGTTCCTATATTTTGGGTTGCAGTCAGAATCATATCATTGTGATGAAAATGGTAGGGATAACTATTTTAGAAAGAAATTGAGTGATAGGATTCATCTATACGAGATACCCTAGTAGATGGACTGAGTAGGACTCCGCCAACCACTACAGAGACATAGAATCATGATTTTTTAGACCTTTTCAAATTCTAGAACTTGATGAGAAAGCAGCAACACATTAAAGAGATTTTTATGATAAATGTTTGATCTAAAAACAAAATTCTTGGACAATAAATTTATATATCGATGTTGCTTAATAAGATGATCTATTAAATTGTAAAATTATTTTTATTAGAAAATAAATCTGATAAATCATATTATTAAACCATATAAGTGTATAGACCTTTTTATATAAGATTTTGTGTATGGTACTTTTCAATTTCCAGGTCAACTATACTAAAAAATGATTAATGTTTGAGCTTTTTTAAAATTATAATGAATCCCAGCTTATATTTTGCTACAGGCCACACACCACCCTTACTTTAAATTTTTTTTTTTTTTTGTTATATATATATATAATTATAGTTTGTTCAGCGTAATGTAGCGTGTCTACCTACCAACTTGAAAATAACCATTCTCATTAGAGTTTTAAGGTCTCATTTGCAACACAACATATTTAAAATATTCTCATATATTTCTTTTTCAAACATTACTTAAATACAAACCATTTTTTAATTTCAAATATTTGACATTTTCATCTAATCATTATAATTTTCTCAAACTTCCAAACAAAAAAAAAAAAAAAAAAAAAAAAAAAACTACTTTTTTAAATTTCAAAACAAAAATAATATTCAAATTTTATTTTTATTAAATTTTTTTCACTCTCATTTTTTAAAATTTAATAAAACATTTTGATTCAAACCATTTTAAAAGAAAGATCTTTTAAGTATTCGAGCATATGTCCAAGAAAGAAATAATAAATATAGCTCCACTTTATCCACTCTCTTCAGAACCTAATAGATCCAAGGCAAAGCAAAGATCTTCATAGAGTGAGAAAACCATCGATCTGTACGGTATATGGGGGAGAGAACAAGAACCAAACAAGGAAGAAATTTATCCAAACAAAGTCTAACACGAACGAAAACTAAAACATTTCAAGGGAGAGCTGAATCATAAACTTCTCAGCCAAATAGGCTTTCATAGTCTTTTTACTATCTGGAAAAGTTGATATTTTCATGTACACATAAATGAAAAGAGACTTTGTTTTGAACTATTTAATTATTATTACAATCTTCTAATATACATACAACATCCGAATAACTGCATCACACCGGCTTGGCTCCAGACCCTTTCATGAGGTTTTGCCGGTAGCTTTTGGTAAGGTAGTGAAACTCAGCCTGCAAATTAGAGCATAAAAATATAGAAGTCACAGTAAAGAAGAGGCTGCATCAAATACTCCAAAGCACTACCACTGCACTCACTTTATCTTTAAGTTAAATAAAGTTATAGAAAAAAATAAACAGAGAATGATCATTTCCAGGTTAGAATTACCATAACATTCTTATCAATTTTCTCATAAATATTGATTGCTACTCATTATCGCTTTGAAAGAAAGATACATACCTGATTAGTGGCTTCGAATGTATCACAGGTGCAGGAGTCACATTTGACAATGCCGCCACAAGTTCAGTGGGCTTTGCAGAGGGGAAAAATGAAAGGAAAATGAAAACAAGCAAAAGAAAAATGGTAAACACTGTCAGAAATGCCGCACTGGTTATTTAACATAAAGGAACATACCTTAAGAGTAATAGCTAGATTAGTCAAACTAAAGCAACAGTTACCACACTAAATAATCTATATAACAGTGGGGACTCCACATCAAAAGAAGCCAGAAATAAGCTAGTGCAGCTTGTTTGGTTAGTGCTAGTTAATGTAAATTGGAATAATACCTATATCTGCTAATATTTGACACCAGAAAGCTGCTGTCTGAAAACCAAAATAAAATTTTATACAGGTTATCATTTCACTTATCATTCTTTCAGAGCATAAGAAATCTGCTCTTTTCGATAAACAATATTTGGGCAAATGGTAATGAATTCGGATATTATGGAGAACTTAAGCCTTTCAAACACTACATAGACAAGCAAATCATTTTCATCCAAGTTACCATAAGCCCAATTATAAAGTTCTACTTTTTCCAAGTACTTAAAATGTGTGCTTGTTCTACATATATATATATGTATGTATGTATGTACTACCCTCGAGGTCAAGCATTCAATGAGCATGTTTCACCCATTTCCAATATCGACAAACAGCACATGTGGACAAAATAGAAATAAGGATCTACAAGGAGAACACAATAGACACATCCATGGAAGCAACAAAAAGTTACAAAGTTAGCAAAAAAATACCTCAAGCTCTTCTAAGTTCTCATTGGAATATAAACCACCAGAAGAAGTGGATCCATTGCTTGAGGTTACTTGCACCGCCACTGCTGCATTTGCTGACGAAGACTCCACAGGACCACCTTTGATGTTTCCCTTAAAACCTTTATCCTGATCTCCATATTCAAAATCATTTTCAAGCTCATCAAGTTCTTCTGAATAAGTTTGATGGGATAGATATGGACCAGACGTTATCTTCTCAATTGCCAGCTTCTCTGCTTCTCCAGAGCTTGTTGCATCAACAGTAGCAGTAGCTTGAGTTTTATTGTGCGGATTGCATTCCACTGATCCATTAGCTTCAACATTTTGAGAAGAAACCTCCACTAGATTTTTCACATTTCTCAAGCTGTCTGGTATATTATTCTCATATTTCTCTCTCCCGGATTCCTCTAACCTGTGGCTATCCACATCATCACCTTTAATGGAAGATGAGCTAACAGTGCTCAAAGGAGGGCTACCCTCGTGAACTTCCCCAATAGATGGTGGCACAGCTAAGCGCTTGGCGTTTCCCAGGTTAGTCTCAAAACCATCATCCACACGCGCTCTCTTCCTTTCATTATCTGATACATTTGTAACTGTTTTACCTTCACCGGAATCTTGAGCACGTCCAGAAACTTTCAGTTCTAAACTCCTCCTACTGTCCCAAGTTACTTTAGATGGGCGAGAGGGTCGGATCCCACCAGGAAATACAAAGTTGGGTATACTCCTGCGTTTTACATGAGATACACAGATCTCCATTCCAGGCTTCCACAATGAGTACATCATGTTCACATTGTGTTTAAATTCCTCAACGGTTAACCTTATATCAAATTGTTCACCTTCGTTCACTGGAACTCCTTGTTTTCGCTGCAAACCCATGAAGTAGCAACAATGGAAAGCTCTAGACCTGTCTGAAAAATCCCCTGGGTGTGGATGGCACTGAATCTTGTTATAAGTATGCCTCTCAATCTGAATTACACAAAATAGGCTGCATAAGGAATCTATACACTGACAGCAACAGGAAAAAAGAGCAAAAGGTATATACATCTGGAAATAGCCAACCACGAAAAAATAGTTTACACCTTCAATGTTAGCTGGCGGAGGCGAGACTCAACCCAGCCTTTCCATTTTTTTAGATCATCAGCATTTTCTGCAGTAACGTCTATTTGTAGGTAATTCTTATATGCTTCGAAGAATGGATAGGGCTCAAAAAGTGTATCCCAATCAGCATTGCTTGTCTCCATAGCCTGCAAGCACTAGCCAAGCTCAAATTCCAAAAGTAGTAAAGTGAACAATAAAATAGTAACTTTATGAGTAAGTTGATTCAACAAGGAGGTCAACTAAAACACAATAAGCAACTAGGTGCTTGTGTGTGCACATAATCAGATCAATAAAATTACTGTGAAGCAATTACTGCCTAACCTACATGTCCCCAAAATTGAGGCGAAATATATCACAAATCAAATCATTGAACCATACCTCACAAATATCACTACCCCTCTGAAACTCCTCCGACATAATACGCAAAGTACTCGACGACACATTGTAGCTAGAATTCATGCAAGGGTAAGCAGGAGTTATTATTGGCATCAAATGGAACCTGTCTTTAGGATTTCTTCTAGGATCCCAAACTTGAAGTCCAAGAGATCCCTCTTCAATGGCACAGAGCATTACTGGATTTGGCCAACGCCACTGAGTATAGACCCTAAAGAATCGAGAAACTAACATATTCGGCAGTGCATTGGGATATAGTTGGCATATTCGAGCAACCAGCAATGCCCAGTTTATACCGCCAAGAAATCCTGAAACCTGCACATTAAAGAGTCATGTTCTGATAAATGAGAATGAATAGTAAGAGATACAGACTAAAACAAATCACACCCTACATTGGAGTAAACACCACGACATTTTGCCCACAACCTCATGCACCTCAAAGTTGTGCGGAAATTCTGCACTTCAGAAAACAAGCAAGCAATTAGAGATGGTAAAACCTATGGAAAACTTCAAACATAGAAACTCAGATACACAAATTTAGGAGAGCAACGGCCACCTGAATATTTGGAACCAAACGCAAAATTTGGTCAGTGACTCTACAGCCATTGAGACTACGAACTGTCTGTTCATCTGCATTCTGTAGTATCGAGTCCTGCGATATATCCAGGTCCTGCAAAAGAATAACATGTTTAAAATAGAAACACATAGAAAGCCAATAGATATATACTTTTAAGCACCAAAAAAATCAAAATATGCTAGTTTTCTTTGGATCCACCCAAGGGTCATCCAGTCAATCCTACCATGAGCAAGCTGTATATTAATTTATTGCATCCCTCAACATAACCTAAAGATTAATATCTACTCTCAGATTTGTTGGCCTGAGAGTAAAGGAAACTTTTGCAAACAGGCCTTCTGAAATACTGGTTACCTTCACCTTTAGAAGATAAAATCCCCGCCCTGGCCGAGTGTCTTCATGGTCTTTCAAAGAGCACTCAATCACAGTCTCAAAAGGAGCAGCCATCTAAAGACAACTGTTATTCTGTCCATTCTCTTCCAGAGTTTCATAATAGAACTTAACCCATGTACATGAGATGAGCATTTCCCTGCCATGAATTAATCACAGTACTTCTACAGAAAAGTTGTCACTTGCTAGGCCCCTATTCTAGTCTCCAACACTCCACCCATCCCATCTAAGTAGAAGAAAATAACAGTTGCATTGGCCTCTAGCCTCTAGAAAAAAACAATAGGGTTTGGAGTTTCAAATGAACATGAGGCATGCAAACTATGGTTTAAAGGTAATACTCATTTTAGCACACTCTTCAAGATGATAGGTTTAAATGCACAATTTAAGGTGGTTAATTGAGGCTCTACCAAAATCTCAACACCAGATATTATTTCCAGTATAAGAGAGATGGAAAAAGAAAGAAAAGTGGTATCACACACAATTAAGGAATAAGGATATAACTTCATTCTCTTTTTTTTTTTTTTTTTTCCTTTTTTTTTCTTTTTATTCTTTTTTAACTTTAGGCAACCTAGCTATATGGATGAGCAATTCTTCTTCTCATCTCATGAGTAGAAGATTAAATATTTCTACAATGTTTTAAACACTATGGCTGTTACAACTAAAGCTATATCAAAATTAAGAAGCATATTACTAAACAAGATCTATTGATTAGCACAGCATACATTTTGCAAAGAAATACTATTGATTGTGAAATAGTTACTAAAGGGATTGATTGGTTGCTCAGGAAATTCTAAAGCCAGACAGGTAGGTCACTGGTTAACTTCATTCAGAGGACTCACAAACTTACATTCAGTTACATGATCTTAGTAAAATGGCAACCCTGTGACATTGAGATCTTGATGGGCAAAAAGCCCAAATTAGAATCTCTCTTACACAATCTAATCCACATTGGCATGCTTGCCAAACCATACAAATGATGCATGGTCTCTACAAAATTAAGATATTCCAATTTTCCTTACACAACTTCCAAAATGATACAAAACAGGTGGCCAAAACTTAAATAAAGGAAGCAAGTGCAAAAAAGAGGGTGGCCATGATGGATCCAGTTCTTACTTCAGGAATAACCCAGAGTGACAGTCTTGCGTACAGAAGGTCTATGGAAACTCCACTGAACTTAAATTTCATGACCGGAACATGAGCATCAGGCACGGGGTGCAACTCTGTTACTTCTGGCATCTCCAACAGCATTCTATATAGCTCGCCAAAGAAATCGTCCTACAGCCAATTTAAGATAAATCCATAAGACAATGCCACATAGACAAAAAGTAAAAGTATGTTGCACCATAAATAGATGAAACAGGATCTCACTTCTCTTGTAGCATGTCTAGGTCCCACACAAAGTGTGTCAATATCTGCACCAGGGCCATGCACCTAAAAAAGAAAAAACAAACAAACAAAACCGGAAGTAGGATGAACCATAATTCAAGGAATAACAAAACATAAAAAGCATAACTGAAAATATTTTTGAAATTGAAATCAGTGTATCATACTCCTAGCCGATAGGAACCAAATGTGAAAATCTTGGCGTTTGCTTCTTGCACGAGTTGTTCATTCAACCCCTTCGATCGACTAATTGTTTTGACCCAAATCTTTACAATCTACATAAATATTTAACATCAGCATCGGCATTGATTCAGAAACACAAACTCACAGATACCCTCGTGAAATCCCCAAGAAAATGTAGCAAAGGAAAGGCAGTAAAGCAACCAAATCACACTCCCTGGCTCAATCTGACCAGGCTTAATTTTTCGTAAGCTTAAAACCAATACACAACACAGAAATAACCAATGTATCAACGCAACAACTAAGTTAGACATTCAACCTGGTCAAGCCTTCCAAGCACTTCCTCCCTACTCACAGCCTCTGCCTGATTCTCATACAATCCAGCGTCTTGCAAATACTGAGCAACACATAGACCACAATTCAGAGATTTTATTAGCCAGATTTCAAAACCAAGCAATTGGCCAAACTAAATGTAACCTAGAATACACAAAGAGAACCTTTTCGAGTTCTCGGGTCTTGATCACATCATATTCAGTCGGTCCACCCAATGAAATTGGTTCTGTGATGCCTAACCTTTGCCCATTATTGCGATTCATCAATCCAGGGCTTCCCATCTTTGTATATAAATTGTCACAAATTTTATCTTTATTTTTTTCCTTTTTTTATTTCTTTTTTCTTTTTTTGACAAAAAATGGGATGCTCCGAACAAATATAGATAATATCTCACAGATTTTTCTTTGTATTCTCTCCTTTTTTTCTCCAATGAAAATCAAATCAGAACAAAATGAAATCAAAAACACATAACAATGAAATAATCGTTCACTTTACAGTACTGGGTGGAAACAAAATCGAAAGCTACAAACAAATTGGAACCATAAAACTAGAAAAATATCCAATCGATCAAAGTCCAAAATTGGGTTGTCTCATACGACAAGCTGACCATCGAACATAGTACAACAAAGCCAACTCGGGGCAAGTTATTGAAACAAAACCTAACCCTAGACGAAGAACAACACAAGCACACCGAAAAAAAAAAACAGAGAGATTCCGCCGAGCGAGATCAGAAGGCCAAAATCCCCAACGTCTTTTTAAAAACCCGTGAATGCGGCGGCTCGTCTGCCGCTGCCAGCAACCGAGTCTCCCAAACAATGAAAGCGATAGATGATGAGATAGAGTGATAAGGGAATTTTCTGGGGTTCTGTTCTTTTTCCTGTTTTTGGCGATGGAGAGAGATGTGTGCGACTGGTTGTGACGGTCGGATAAAACAGAGGAACCAACGGCAAAGAGGTGTAGCTAGCAGTCCGGTTAATCAACAAACCTATCCCTTTACTTGCGTAATTGAGATTTTCTCCGACCCGATAAAATGATTTCAATTTTATCTCTACTTATATATAAGCGAGGATCATCTACAGTAACTTTTCCCATTTCGTTTTTAAACCTTGAGTTTTATAAGATTTGTCTTTTTGCCCTTTATCTTGTTCTTATGTGTGTCCATGTGTTTGGGATTTAATTGTCATCGTTAGTTAGAGCTTTATGGTCATTTTGTTTGGGTTAGTATATTTGTTTTTTGTTTTGTTTTTTCTTCATTTTCGATCGTTCGTCTCTCTCCTTCATCCCTTCGGCTCCTTTGGATTTTTCAATTCTCTCTTTCTTTTTTAACTCTATCTCATCTTCTCCGACCGTTTCTTTGATCTTGCATCTTGAGTTTTCTTGGTTTTTGGATGTTGGTTCTGGGTGTGTTTGTTTTGGTGTTGCTTTCGGTTCGGTTCCTTTTGATTTTTTAGTTCTCTCTTTCTTTCTTTGCTCTATTTCATCTTCTTCGACCTTTTCTTTGATCTCGCTTCCTGCATTTTCTAGGTTTTTTTATGCATCTTCTCCGACAGTTTCTTTGTGGGTTTTTTTGGATGTTAGTTTTTTCAGTGTTGCCTGTTGATTTTTAGTTCTCATTGTTTGCGGTTTTTCCGAGCATTCGAGAATGGAGAAAAATTATTTTTTTCCACTCTTTGTGTTTCTGTTTGTTGCTTTTTTCGGTGTTGGCTGTTGATTTGTAGTTCTCATTGTTTGTGATTTTTCGGAGACTTCAAAACGGAAGAAAAATGATTTTTTTCTACTTTTTGTGTTTCTGTTTGTTTATTTTGGTGTTGCATTCAGTTCTGTTCTTTTGGAAAGGAAAAAAATGATTTTTTTCTAATCTTTGTATTTCTGTTTGTTTGTTCTGGTGTTGCTTTTGGTTCGGTTCTTTTGGGTTTTCGGTTCTTTTTTTCATCTAGCTCTATTCTGTTTCATCTTTTCCGACCGTTTCTTTGTGGGTTTTTTTGGATGTTGCTTTTTTCGATGTTGGCATTTGAAAAGGAAGAAAAATAAATTTTTTCTACTATTTGTGTTTCTGTTTGTTGCTTTTCTCAGTGTTAGCTATTGATTGGTTGTCATTGTTTGTGATTTTTCAGAGCACTCAAAAAGGAAGAAAAATAAATTTTTTCTACTCTTTGTGTTTCTACTTGTTTATTCTGGTATTAGCATTTAAAATGAAGAAAAATAATGTTGCTTTTTTTCGGTATTGGCATTCGAAAAGGAAGAAAAATAAATTTTTTCTACTATTTGTGTTTCTGTTTGTTGCTTTTCTCGGTGTTGGCTGTTGATTTTTGGTTTTCATTGTTTGTAGTTTTAGGAGCGTTCGAAAAGAAAGAAAAATAAATTTTTTCTACTCTTTGTATATCTGTTTGTTTATTTTGGTGTTAGCGTTCGAAAAGGAAGAAAAATAATGTTGCTTTTTTCAGTGTTGGCGTTTGAAAATGAAGAAAAATAAATTTTTTCTACTCTTTATGTTTCTGTTTGTTGCTTTTGTCAGTGTTGGCTGTTGATTTTTTATTGTCATTGTTTGTAGTTTTTCGGAGTGTTCGGAAAGGAAGAAAAATAATTTTCTACTGTTTGTGTTTCTATTTGTTTATTCAAGTGTTGCTTTCAGTTCGGTTCTTTTGGATTTTCAGTTCTCTCTTTCGTTTAGCTCTGCCATGTTTCATCTTCTCCGACCATTTCTTTGTGGTTTTTTTGGATGTTGCTTTTTTTTTTTGGTATTTGTTATTTTGGGTGTGTTTATTTCAATGTTGGCTGTGCATTTTTTGTTCTCATTATTTGTGTTTTTTTGAAGCATTGCAAAAGGAAGAAAAAAATTTTTTGCTACTCTTTTCGTTTCTATTTGTGGTTCTCATGCCGTGGTTAATGATGTGTTTTCTTTTTGCTATTGTATTAAAGTTTGCATTTTTTTTGGATTTTTATGCCATGGTCAATGATGTAAGTTTGCATTTTTTTGAAGTTTTGATCCCGTGATCAATGATACATTTTCTTTTTGTTGTTGTATATTGATGTTGGTTTAAAGTTTACATCTTTTTTGGGCTTTTATCTCGTGGTCAATGATGTATTTGATATTTGCATTTTTTTTTCAGTTTTGATCCCGTCATCAATGATGCATTTTATTTTTTCTGTTATATTTTAATATTGGTTTAAAGTTTACATCTTTTTGAGCTTTTTATCCTGTGGTCAATGATGCATTTGATATGTTCAAAAATTAACATATCAATTTTTTTTTCAATATTTTTTTGGATTTGCTCCTCTTGTTCTTTATGGATGGCAATTTTCAACTTGATTTATCCCTTGCATTTTTTTTCTTTTGTTCTTCTGATTTAGTGGTTGATGAGCATAAATCTATATCTAGATCTGTCTATACATATGCATGCATATATCTCTATCTATATATACATATAGATCTGTCTATACATATGCATACATATATATAGCTATATATTTATCTATGCATATACATATATATCTATATCTATACATCTATATACATATCTATGTACATATACACCTAATGTATATGTATATGTATATCTATATCTTTCTATACTTATATATATATATATATATATTTATCTATGCATATACATATATATCTATATCTATATATCTATACATCTATATGTGTATCTATATATAAATCTCTCTACTTATATATAAGTGAGGATCGCTCAGCTACAGTTGTAACAGCCCGTTAAAAATTTAATTGTGAAATTTCTATTAGTTTTAGGAACCTCGTGAAGACCCCATAAGTTTTCACGAATCCATTAATCGTATAAGTTTTAGTCTAACTACATAGTTAGTGTTATTATTTACTATGGTATCCGAAGTATATTTTTTATTATTGGAGATAGTTAGAAGTGTCAAAATGTATTATGGTTTGTGCCATTAGACTCGGAGGGTTATTTAAGGTCTTATGGTGCAATTACACTTTTTCATATTTTCGGACGAAACATCTGTTCAAAATTGTAGATATTATTGGATAAAAAATATCTTGAGCTAATTTTTGTAGATATCATTGGATAAAAATATTTTAAACTAATTTTTTGGATATTATTGGATAAAAATATTTTAAACTAATTTCGTGGATATTATTGAATAAGAGAGTCCTACACTTAACTCTCACTCCAGCCTCATCTCTTCCATATCTCATCCATAAGTATCTCCAGCCACCCCTCCCCACGAAATTATCTTCATTTACACTTTCCATTGAAAGAATATCAAATACTCTCTCTCGGACAGCTTTTAGGAGTTCTTTTGCACGCCCATTTCGAAGGTTTTGTAAGTATTTTATCATAAAATCTTCTTCATATAAGTTGTTCCTTTTTACGTCTAGTTTACATGGATATCTTATTTGTCCCATTTGAAAATCATTTGGTCAGTCAAATATTATGTAAACTATAGAAAGGTCATTGTGGGAGATAAACTGAAAAATATGTTATAATTTGGAGTTTTTGACCAAGTTAATGGATAGATATGGGTCCAAAATTTTTATGGAGTATTGTTAACATGTATATATGACTATTGGTTGAGGAGTTTTTCATGATTAAATGTTTTGATAAAATATTTTCTTAGATTTAGAAACTTAGAAACTAGAAGAGGAAAAACAGTTTCTGTTTTGAGAAAGTTTAACTCTTTGGTGGTCTAAACCTATTCCAATGACTTTGATAATTTTATTGGAGGATCCTAAGCATCTTATATACATGTTATATTATTATTTTGAAGATATTTGATGTTAGTTTCAAAGATATGAAATTTTATGGAAAGAGATATTCAGATAAGCCAAAGTGTGGATGTTCTTGGCTAAATTTATGTTTTGGTTAATTTTTAACCATGTGATCTTGAATTAGAAGCTTATATATGTTTTAGGATATCTTTTTTAAACCATGTGATGGTTTAGTTTGAAGATCACATATTTTTAAGTCATAGATCAAAACGTTGATCAAAACAAGTTGGAAACAAAAATCAATAGAAATAGCATATGGGAATTTCGGCCCTATGTAGTTTTAATAGTTGTGATTAGTTTTAAATTTTTCTAAATTGATATTTGAATTGAGGATAAAATTTACATGAGGCATGTAAATTTTAGTGACTTTTGGAGTTAGTATGCAAAATTCTTAAGTTATGGGTAAAACGGTCATTTTCCTACATGCAGAGAGTAAAATGGAAATTTTACTCTTTAAGTTAGTATTTTCCATATTTCAATTTATTAGTGATTTAGTGCTAACTTTTAGAATCACTAATTACAGTTTCTCGTGATCGCGCTTAAGGTTTTATAAGAAATGCGGAGATCGAGGTAAGTTAGCTTTTAACTTACTAGTAGTCTACTGTATATGTGTGCTAAGTAAAGGAACTACAGTGTATGTATGTGTGTTATCATATATGTTATGCCATGCCAAGTTATCACGTAATTGTCTATTATATACATAATTTATTCTGTCATCAATTTTTATCTGTTACATAATATATTCTATCATATATTACTGTACCTTACAAGTGCGTCATGTTAAGTATGCCATCTATTATATGTATATCAAGTCATGTAATATTCACTGTTGCAAGTTATGTTAAATATGTTGTCTATTATATGTTATGCCATGTTACGAAATATTTCTATCTCAAGTTGATCATGTATTTCAAGTTATGTTCAAGTCACGTTATGTTACGTCAGGGCTTCAGTCCTTTCGTATTCCAGTCATGTTTCATCTTGAGTACATTCAGTTTTGTGGGGTCCACAATATCTGTGGCACACGAAGTATGGGGTCACAGCAATTGTGACGCATACATTACTTGAGACACAGCAATTGTGACGTGTAGAATACATGGGGCCACAACAACTGTGGAGTATGTATTTAATTGCATTGTGATGTGTAGAATACATAGGGCCACAACAACTGTAGAGTATGTATTTACACGTAGAATACATGGGGCCACAACAACTGTGGAGTATATATTTAACTGCATTGTGATGTGTAGAATACATGGGGCCACAATAACTGTGGAGTATGTATTTACACGTAGAATACATGGGGACACAACAACTGTGGAGTATGTATTTACACGTAGAATACATGAGGCTACAACAACTGTGGAGTATGTATTTTTCATGTAAAGTCAAGTTTCAGAATAAGTTCATGATAAGTTAAGTTTCATATCATGTTCATGTTAATTCAAGTTTCAGAGCAAGTTCATGCTAAGTCAAGTTTCAGATCAAGTTCATGTCAAGTCAAGTTCAGTTCATGTTTCCATTTAAGTTATGTCAATTATGTTATGTTGTATGCCAAGTTATGCTTTAATTACTTATGAATTTGATTATGCATTTATGCTTTTACTGTCATCCATGCATCATTAGCTTGTGTGGAAGTTTTTTTTGTTAACTTACTGAGATTTGTAATCAAATTTCATTTTGGTAGTCCCAACTACCATTCCTCCCAAATAGTAGATCTTGTTACAGGACCTGAAGGAGAATCAGGAGCTAATCAATTAGACACAGTTGACTAAGCAACGGTGCGACGTCAATGTTAATATAGTAATTAACGTAAATTACTACTTGTACGATGGAGTTGCATCTCTAGTACTTTTTGGAATATAACCATTTTGGACTAGTGTTGTGATCTTAGTTGTTCAATGGGTCTTTATGTATGAAGTATGTTTTAAGCATTTGAGATATTTTCAATTTGGTGCATAGTATTGCTAAAGAAAAAAATTATCCGCTGCGAATATTGCATAATGTTAGATGCATGTTAGGAACATTGCATCTTATATGTCATGAACGGGGGCAAGTAACCTTGTGTTGCATGTCTCGACGCTTCAAATGTCCGTCAAATCCCAAATGGAGTTTGGGGGCGTCACAACAGTTATCTATAGTAACTTCTCTCATTCCGTTTTTAAATCCTATGTTTTATAGGATTTGTCTTGTTTGCCCTTTATCTTGTTCTTATGTGTGTCCGTGTGTTTGGGGTTTTATTATCATTATCGATTGGAGATTTATGGTCATTTCGGTTGGGTGAGTATATTTGTTTTGTTTTTTTCCTATTTTTTTCTATTCTGTTTTTAAATCCTATGTTTTATTGGATTTGTCGTTTTTGCCCTTTATTTTCTTGTTGTCTGTGACCATGTGATTGGGGCTTTATTGGTCATTTATGCTAAATTAGGATATTTGTTTTGGATTTTCAATTTATTAATTTTTCAATATTTATTTTCTTTCTAAATAGTTTAACATAAAAATATATATTACATGCGTCTGTACTGTTGATGGGATGGCAACTGTATTTGCCATTCTTTGGATTGTGGTGTCAGAGATTTTTTTTGTCCTTTTTTACAAATTTTCTTTTGTTGTTTTATTCTTTTTTAGTACTTATACTTCAATTTAACTGCTTCATTTTTCTTTCCAATCATTGTCATGTTCATGTTTTGTTTGGTTAATTTAGTTTGTTTCTACATATCTTATACTTTCAATCTAACGTGAAGGGAATGAAGCTGTGTTGGTCATCTTTCTTTGGTTAATTTAGTCTATATTTTTACATATGTTATACTTTGAATCTGACGTCAAGTGAATGTAGCCGTATTTACTTTTTGATATGTTGGTGTGTTAGAGATTTGTTTCTCCTTTTTCTGAGATTTGTGTTTTTCAAAGATTTGCTAAAGGATTTGCCTGGTTACTGTATTGGTAATTGGAAAACTCTGACTTATTTTATAATAAACTCTCTATCCTCTCTGTCCAAAAGTCATTTCTTCTTTTATTAGTTGTCCTATTTTTAACTTTTTTTTACGTGTTTAAAAGTCTATAAAAATTCATTTCTATTATGCTGCCATCCTTTCTCGTCTTTCTCCCGAACTTTTTTTTTTTATTTTAAAACCAATTCTTGTCTTGAGTTCAGAAGTTCCCTTTTTTCCGTTGAAGGTTATTTGTTAGTGAGTTTCTATTATTTCTTTAATGGTTCTGATATGTTCTTTGCATCTGTTTTTATGTTGTTCGTATCTTGGAAGTTATCTTCTTTATATATTTGCAGTTATGTTTATCTGTTCATGTATGTTTATGTTGTTTTATGTTCTATTAAAGTGTTGGCTTGTATGTTCTGTGCTTGAATTTACTTCATTTTTTTTGTTGTTGTTATATTTAATTTAGAGTTCAGTTTTAAATTTTGGCAGTTTTTGGGTTGTCACATGGAGGGCACATTCTCAAAATGTCAGCATTTATATCCTTATATACTCACTACATATTGAAACAGAAGCATGAGTTCATCTTTCATGAATTTCTGGTGGATGTTAATGTGTGCATTCCAAGGTATGTACCCTTCATCAGGCAAAAACTATGCCAGCAAGATAATATTTATCTTGATTAACTTTTCCATCTTTGGTCCTAAGGTATATTTTGCTACTTATGGCCCCTTTATTCAATTATGGTTTGGTTACTATTTTACAGTTCATTTTATGTATTATTTTATATCTTATTGTATCTATTTAATGCCACAGGATTTTAGACTTTTGTTTTTTTGTGATATTTTTCTCTGAGACCACGATTTTTGTTGGTTTTGGCCCTATTTTTTCAACTATGGTATAGTTAGTATTTTACAGTTCATTGTATGTACTATTTTACATTTCATTGTATCAATCTGAGACCACGGGATTTTTGGACTTTTGTTCTTTTGTAATTTTTTCCTCTAAGACCACAGCTTTTTTGTATTATTTTGTGGGATTTTTTAGTATGCATTTTTTTGTTTGCTTTGCTGACTTTTCATTTCTGATTTGAAATTTATCTATACATTTGTTGACTTTTTGATTGTTGAAATTTGGGGCACTCTTTTTTGTTTGGTATGCATTTCTTTTCTCTTGGTTGATGCAAGTTTTTTTGTTTTTTTGGATTTTCTTTCCTTCTGGTGTCGATTTAGGCCCCGCTTGGTTACACAGATGAGATGAGATGAGATGAGATGTTTTAAATAGTAATAAATAAAATATTGTTATAATATAATTTTTGAATATTAATTTTGTATTGGGATTTGAAAAAGTAAGATTGTTTATTATATTTTGTATTGGGATTTGAAAAAGGTGTAATGATGAGTTGATATGAGATGAGATGAGATTTTTGATTTTGGTTAACCAAACAAGGCCTTAATGGTTCTAATTTGTTTGTATTTGCTGCAGAGAATCTGGATTTCTTGTTTTACTGATCAATTTCTCCAAGGTTTGTGTGTCTTATAGTTATATGTTAGATGTTTTTTTATCATTTCGTTTTGCTATTTAATTGGATTAGTTTTCCATGTTACCTTGACGACATTTTTTTGCTTGTGTATAATTTTTTGTTGATATATTTGAAAGTGGAGTACTGCATTATATGTTTTAACTTAATTCATAATTGACTAATTCATAATAAACTGTATATATTTTTAGATAGGTTGTCGTTTTAAATTCTTAAGGTTTAGAGTTTGTACAATTTTTTACTTTTATTTTCTGGCATTCTAAATTTTAGTAGCTGTATTTCTTAAAGAAGTTGATTCAAAACTTAACTTGGCTGATTGTTTGGATTTTGTGCTGGTTTATTTTTTCCCGTTGATTCAAAGTTATCAATTGGATAACATATTAGATATATAACATGTCCAAAGGTTTCTCAAATTTTTATTTATTTATATATTGTAGTGTGTATACATATTAGATATAATTTTTATTTGTTTTTCCCGAATTCTGTAAATATTCATGTTCTTTTATGTTGAGTTTTGTTGATAACCTGTGGTATGAAATTTTTAGACTTGATTCAAACGTCGACTTGACTAACTATTTGTATCTTTTTCTTTTACATCTTTACTTCTTTTTTTTACTTATATATTGTAACCATGTATACTTATTAGATATAATTTTTTTATTATTTTTCCTGCTTTGCAGTTTGGAAAACATTCATTTTTTTTTTTAATCTTGTTTCATCTTTTAATTTTGGATTTCTTCATATGTATTCAAAATATTGTATGCTCTAATCTTGTTGTGCATTACATTTTATGAAAAATAGTATGTAGTGACAATTGCTTCTTTATTTTGAAGTTAAGATAATTTTGTTCAACCTTAAAAGAAATCATCTTAATAGTACTTCTTAGAAAAAGACTTCAAAAGGGTTCTTCATTTTGTTGCACCTTAAAAGAAATGTCCTAAAAAAATATTGTAAAACATTCAACTGCACGCAATGCTTTTATCCCATTATCCTTTGTGTTTATGTAAAAACATAAGGCTATCTAACTTATTTTGAAGTTCGAGTGTGATTCTATTAAACCTTCCAATATTATTAGTAGTGTTTTTTTTATCTATATTTTATATGTCACGTTTTGACTAAAATCAAGGCTGCAAATCTTGGTTGCTTATTTTTTAAATATTCAAATTGAGTGCAATAAATTTGCATGATTGAAATAAAACTTTTTGACTATTTTTGATTCGTTTCCATTAATCTCTTTTATCTTTATATAAATAAGTAAAGTTATCTACTTTATTTTGAAACTAAAGTGTAATTCTATTAAACTCTCCAATATTGTAGGCCTTGTTTTTTTTTCTTTTATCTCTATTTTCAACATATTGTCGTTAATCTTTTTCCTGTTTATGTATTAAATTTAATCTATTTATTTTATTTAAAAAATGAAGTATAATTCTATTTAAATCTGTCCAATTTGTTGGCATAATTTAATTATTTTGTCATTTTTAAAAAATTATATTGCCCGAACAATGACAAAAAGATTAAACGCCATTGTTATTTTGAAAGAATCTATTGTTATTGTTAGCTATTCCTTCGTAATGCATCTGTGTGTATATAAAAAAATCAATTGGACTATGTAAATGTTACAAAAGTGCTCTAAAAAATCAATTCTTAATGGTATTTTTATAAATTTATATTGAACTAAATATATATATTTTTTTCACATTAATATACTTTTAAAATTGCTTTATATATTTTATAATATGTAAGAAACTTTACGTCATAACAACAGTTAAACTCAAAACATTTAGAATATTTCTTCCTTTGCAAGAAGTAAAAAATAAATCTATTCAAATAGATATATGTAAACATCGGGGATTTTTTTAATTTACATTACTAAGTGAAAATTCATTTTGATCCCCGAAAAATATTTGCTATAACCTGTCTAATAGATTTTTTTTCTTACATAATTTTTCTTGCAACGGAGGAATGTTCTCAGTTAAAATTGTAACATTTTGTAAAATGTTTTTACATCTTAACATTGTTAGGTTTAGTTTTGAAAATCATAAAATTAATACAACTTATTTTTATCAAATTTCTCGCTCATTAACCAGTTATACTAAGTAGATTTGCCGCTAAAATATTTGCCCATTTGTAAGTTAACTGAAAATTTATTTTTCTTTTAATTTTATGACAAATGCCACTTTGTAAACTGCATAATAATTCAATTTAAGATCGTACGGAAAGAAATTTCCTTTATCTGAAAATAATAAGTCAATTGATTTTCTGTTTAAACGTTAGAAAGTTTAAAAAAAAATATTAGATCCCCCCATGATTTAAAAAAAAAATACTAAAATCGTAACTTAGAAAATAATTTTAGAATAACAAAATTTGAAGGTAGGCCAATTTTGGAGCAGCAAAATGTGAACTTGCCAATAAATACTAGAATTTGGTTGCATATGACAATTGTTTTTCATTTGTTACGCAGTTGTTACTAAAAGGTTTTAATAAATCTTTTTTGCATAAAGAATACATTATACTTTTCTGATAATTTTATTATATATATAATAAAATTTATATATATATATATAATACAATTAACGACATAATGTTTTCCTGAAGCAAAAGAAAAAAAAATTGAACATTTATAAGGAATTAAAAGAACTAATTTAAAAGATTAGTTTTATTTTTATTGTTATAAATGTTTTGAAACTTATTAATTAGAAAATATAGTTAAAAGTAAAATTTAATTATAGTTATAATTCATGATATTTTTTTAAATGAATGCGTTAAGATTATATATATTATCGTTAGAATATTTTAATTGATATTTTCTATAAATCATTAATTCTACATTTTTCCTGATAATTGCTAAAATGCAAAACCGATTGTCAAAAATAAAATATATAGACAATATTATATTGTCAAAAATTAATTCAAGTTATTAAATTTTCATATGGTAATTTCTTATTGGCATAAAATAAATTAATTATTAGAAATAGAAAATATGGCAATTATTATCCTTATAAAATTGTATCCAAAAAAATTTATTTTTTGTGTATATTTTTAATATTTAATATATATTTCTTTAACTATTTTTTGCAAAAGGGAAGGTTTTCTTGAAATTAAAAAGTTTTGACTAAATTGAGAATATAAAATAATAATTCAAAAAAAAAAAACATTCTTGTTGAATTTCAGTAGTATTGTTTGCACAAAAAAAAAAAAGAGTGGACTTTGATTATGATTTTATCACATATTTTAGAAATTTATTCAGTTTTAAAAAAAAAAAAAAAAATCTTATTTGATAATGTTTTTGTGTGAAAAATAGGAATTATATTCTTACCTAAAGGTGAAAAGTCAAGAGAGGCATTCTTTGATCAAAAAGCTTGTAAGTGTCTTTTTATAATTTTTAAAAAAATCATGATGTATTTTCTTGCCTTTTAGATCTTTTTATTGTCAAGCTTTTGTCATGTTTTAGATTATTACTTATCATATTTTGTGCTAATATATACTTAGATATTTTTATTATTTATTACTTTATCTTAGAATCGTGCATTATAGGTGGATTTGGTTTTATGTTTAATGACAATGTGCAGTTTTTTTAAATTTTAAATTTTTTTCCTAATATAATTAGCGGTAAATTTTTTTGAACGAATTATAGAATATTTATTAAGTTCACAAAATCAAACAAATTTTTACTGTGACATTACATTTAAAAAATTGTTATTAAAGCTTCTAAAAAACAATCAACAAAAAAGATGTTGTATAAATATTTGCCCGAAGAGAAAAAAGCAGAACTCCGTCGAAAAGTTAGAGAAAGATATGCCTAGAAAAAGGCTGCAAAAAATAATTTGATTGAGCCAATAGATTTAGAGCTATCCAATATAGATCAAGTCATTACATCTGTTGATGACACATCCAATGATTATCTGCCACATATCAGGAATGCTCAAAACTATAATTTTCAACAGACACAATTCAAAAGATATCGTATTTCTAATATTGACAACAACATTGACGGAATTTCTTCCTCATAAGGAGCATCTATCTCTACAAATATTAATTTCTTTACGACAGATTCAGATGGATCTACATTTTTAAATACTATATCAGATTCTTCAATGATTCTAAATTCATCTATGGATGTGATGAGAGAAAGTTCAGCAAATGCATAAATAGAAACAGCACAAATATCTGAACATCCAGCAATTCAATAGGTTTACTATTTTTTCCTCTTCTCTATGTTATTTTGTTTCATTCTTTCTATCAAAGAATGATCTTCTCACCCAAATAAAATCCTTGTATTTTGCAAGTGCAATCAATTCCTTAAATGACTTCACCAACAATATCTTTTGGTGAGTAAAAAAAAATTAAATTCTTTTTAAACATTCTATTCTGACCCATTTTTTTACTTTTAACATATTGATTTAATAATTATTATTTTATTAATTTTAAATAATTTTACTCTATTATATTCCTACTTCAACTTAATAGGCATAAGATGTCGTCGCTTTTTTACACGTAGATAAATACTGCAAAATGTTCCGTTTAAAGCTTCTTGCCTGCCAAATATGCCATCTTGTAGACGTTGTAAAGCAAAGAGATTCCTCCATAAAACCAACAACTTTTGCTATGCTGATGGGTCAATTTCTTTAACAACAAATGCTGTTCCTAAACAATTTTATAATTTGTTTATTTCAAACAATCTTGAATCTACACACTTTCGAACATATATACAACAATAAATTTGCTTTTATATCTTTTTGAGTTAAATTTGATAGAAACTTGAGCTAAAGAAATAGAGGTATTTACACATTTCGAGTTCAAGATCAGATATATCATTTTCGTTCTGATTTAGTTCATTCAAAGAGTCGGCTTTCAAACTTACAGCTATATTTCTATGATACTGAACATGAATTTGAAAATCATGTTCTTGATTCAATTAGAATGGATCCACCAGTTATTGCACAGCTCATGGATATTCTTCGTGTGAATCTATATTCTATGTTTTTTCGTTTCTTGGGGATCTACCAAGTTTGGAATGTCAAAAAATATACATCAGATCAGATCCTGGTTTAGATCAACGTGAATATAATGTCACTACATTGTTAAAAGTTACAACAATTTGGGTTGAAGATGATACTCTAAAACAAATAACACCTCGTGACATCTTTGTTTATAACCATGTTGGCGGAAGTCACATAATTCAATATTATTTTAGATATTACGATCCACTTCAACATCCGTTGTTATTTCCTTTTGGTGAAATTGGATGGCATCAAGGTATACAAAGACTCAATAGACGAGGTGCATTTATGTCTAATCATAGTCATGCTGCACAATCAATTGATCTGCATCAATCAATATCTGCAGAAGAATTACTTAGATGAAAAGAGCAAGGTTGTATATACTATTCCAAATAATTTATACATTTTATCTACAATTTACATATTAAATATGTAAATTGCTAAATTTTTAGCCACGATTTTTTATAGTGTTGAGAAGAAAAAGAAAAGATCCATTTGTTTCATACCATGAGTACTATTATTATAAGTTACAAATCAGAGAAGATATCAATCCAATTCTTCTACTCTCTGGTCAGTTGCTTCAACAATTTGTTGTTGATATATATATTAAAATTGAAACATCAATGTTAGATTATTTTCGCAGTAATTAGCAACATATTCGATCTGAATTATATCAAGGTATTGTGGATAGTA
Source organism: Carya illinoinensis (assembly GCF_018687715.1). Taxonomy (NCBI): domain Eukaryota; kingdom Viridiplantae; phylum Streptophyta; class Magnoliopsida; order Fagales; family Juglandaceae; genus Carya; species Carya illinoinensis. The sequence goes on from NC_056766.1 coordinate 36,556,301, forward strand.
TCAGTGTTGGAGAAACAAATGTTTCTAGAATTGGAAAGCTTGTGATTAAGCTATCATCTTTTATTGGAGCGCCAAGGGATATGCCAAAAAAATTACATGGAAGCAATTACTTTAGTTCAGCGGTATGACAAATCAAATATATTTTTAACAATTACATGTAACCCAAATTGTAAAGAAATCTCAGCTGAATTGAAACCACATGAAGAGACTCAAAATCGTCCTGATTTAATAGCCCGAGTCTTTAGAGCAAAATTAGAGGAATTGAAATATCAATTATTCAAGTGAGAAATATTTAGAAAAATTTTAGCATATGCTTATGTTATTGAACATCAGAAAAGAGGAATCCCACATGCACATTTTTTGATTATTTTACATCGAATTTAGAAATTATATGCACCAAAATCTTTTAATTAGATCATTTCTGCATAATTACCTGACAAAGACAAGAACTTGCATCTATATACAGCTATTATAAAACATATGATGCATGGATCGTGTGGAGTCTTGAATCCAACAAATGTGTGCATGAAAAAGAATGGTCACTGCAAAAATAGTTATCCAAGACACATTGTGCCAAACACAATTATTGGAAATGATTGTTTTCTAATATATAAACGATTTGATGATGGAAGAATAGTGAAAATTAGAGGTCATGATTTGGATAATCGTTAGATTGTTCCATACAATCATTATTTGCTTGTGATGTTTGACTGTCATATTAATATTGAAATATGTTCTACAATAAAGGTAATTAAATATCTTTACAAATATATTTATAAAGGTCATGACCCTGTTGCCTTCAATTTGGTTTTTGAACAGACCAATCAAGAAATTGATGAGATTCAACGATTCTAATCAGCTCGATGGATTGCTCCACCAGAAGTGACGTGGAGACTATATGGATTTATTATCAATGAAGTACATCTAATAGTTTATAGCTTGTATTTATATCTTGAAAATCAACACCAAGTAACTTTTCGAGCACATGAAAACTTGACCAATGTGATCAGCTCTAATCTTTCTGTAAAATCAATATTAAAAGAATTTTTTCCAACAAATCAAGTTGATGAAAATGCCAGAAAGTTATTGTATAAAGAATTCCTAGAATTTTATATTTGGAGTCAACAGTACAAAATATGGATTGTTCAAAATAAGTAAGTTGTTATAGGCCGAATTGTGACAACAAATCCTTTCGAAAGTGAAAGATATTATTTATTAATTTTATTGAATCATATAAGAGGTCATTTGCCGTTTGATGACCTCAAAACAGTCAATGGTGTTTTAGCCCTTACATTTCGTGAAGCAGCTACAATGCACGATTTATTACAAAGAGATAACAGCATAGAAGAATATTTACACGAAGCATCTCTATATCAAATGCCTTCTAATTTACAGCGGCTATTTGCAACCATTTTGGTCTATTGTAATCCAGCAAATCCAAGATATCTTTGGGAACATTTTGAACAAGACATGTCAGCTGATTTTGAATTAACTGAACATTCTCAATCAAATGTGAAAATGCAAGTTTTGCGCTCCATCTCCATGACACTTGAATCAATGGGTAGAGATATTAATTCATTCCAACTTTTTGATCAAAACATTCATTTTGATGAAGATAAATTTTTATCTAGAGAGATTGATGATGAATTAGCTGTTTTAATTCCAGAAGAAGATATTTGTGCATCGAGACTACTTAATAGAGAACAAAAAATTGTTTACAATTTAGTTTTGGAAAAGATTTTCTCAAATCAAAGTGCTGCATTTTTTATAGATGGGCCTGTCGGAACAAGAAAGACATTTTTATATAAGACACTTCTTGCAACAATAAGGTCAAGACATTTAATTGCTTTTGCAACTGCTTCATTTGGTGTTATTGCATCAATTTTACCTTGAGGTCGAACATCACATTCACGATTCAAAATACCTCCAGAAAGTAATAAAAATTTCATATGCAATGTTAGTAAATAAAGTAGACTCGCAAAACTACTACAAGTAACAAAATTGATTATATGGGATGAAACTCCTATGTCAAGAAAAGAAGCCATAGAAGCATTAGATAGAATGTTGAAAGATGTCAATGATTAAGAACTATCTTTTGGTAGAAAATTGTTATATTTAGAGGAGATTTTCGCCAAATTTTACCTGTTGTTCCAAAAGGTACAAGATAACAACAAATTGATGCTAGCTTGGTTTCCTCTTATTTATGGCCCACATTAACAAAGATTCATTTGACTGAAAATATGCTCGCAAAATTGGATCCAGATTTTTCAAACTATAGATTGGAATTAGGCAATGGAATGCCACCAATTAGAATTGATGAATATGTCAAGATTCCTACAACCATGTTAATCCCATATCAAAATGATGCTACTTCTTTGGATAAGTTGTTAGATGCTGTTTTTAATGATATTTCAGAATATTCAATGAATATTTCAAATATGATGAATCGTGCCATATTGACACCAAAGAACAGTTATATAGATGAGATAAATATTTTGATGATACAAAGATTTCCAGGAGAGATTAAACAGTATTTCAACTTTGATGAAACAATTGATGCATCTGAACAAGTAATTATGGATGATTTCTTAAATATGTTAGCTCCAAATGGATTACCTCCATATGAATTATTGCTCAAACAAAATTGTTTCATCATGTTGCTTAGAAATATGAATCTTTGAAAATGATTATGCAACAGAATGCAGCTAATTTATCGTAATTTTGATCATAATGTCATTCATGCAGAAATTGTAGTTGGCCATCAGAGTAGCAAAAAAATTTTTATTCCAAGAATCCCATTTTTGCCAAAACCATATGAAAATAGTGGTTTTTCATTCAACAGGACTCAATTTCCTATCAGATTAAACTTTGCAATGAATATAAATAAATTGCAAGAGCAAACGTTAGATTTTGCTAGAATATACTTACCCCAGCCAGTTTTTTCACATAGACAATTATATATGGCTTTATTAAGAGCAAAAACTATTTCTGCAATCAAGATTTTAATATGACCAATCTCAACAGAAGAATCAGAGAATAATTCTACAAAAAATATTGTATATATAGAATTATTAACAATTGCAACTTCTGATTGAAATTATGCAGCCAATTAGATACTAATTTTGTGCTATATTTTTATCTCTAAAACCAAATAATAAATTAACTACAATTTTTTTTATATTTTATTAATTTTTTGTTTTTATTTTACATTTTTGTTAACTTCATTTTTTATATGCTACTTTTTAATTGCAATACTTACACATTTTATTTTTTTGTAACTTACAGCCTTTCAAGATGCGGCCAATTTTCACATCAATCAAAGATATTTCTCCAGCCATAAAAAACTAGAAAATCAAAATGATTGTGGCAAAAAAATCTCCTAAAAGAACTGGACAGCACTCACCACTCAAATAGCAAAATTTGATATTAATCGATCAAGAGGTATAATATCTATTTTTACAACTTCTCTTTTGTTAAAAAAATTCAATTATATGTTAAAATATTTATATTTTCTATTATTTATATTTTCCTTATATCTAATTCCATTTTATTTTAAAAATTATTTCCTTTTTTTGAAAAAACATTTCTTTCAAAATCATTTTAAAAAAATTATTATAAAAAATTCTAACTTAGATTTTTTCATACAATGCAGGGAAATCGTATTCAAGCAACCATGTTTGGTAAAAATATAGATTCAAGAAACAATTCTCTGCATATCTTCCGGTCGTATTACATCACAAATAAATTTGTTAAGCCATTGAATCTTAAGTTCAGAATGGAATCATACGAATTTCAATGGATTCTTAATTCTAAGACAATCATCGAAGAAATACCAAACAATGAAATGCATTTAGAACTGCCAAAATACAATTTCATCTCTATTGATCAATTGGATCCCTACAAAGACTCGATTGTAGAAATAGGTAAATTATTATTTGTTTTAAACTTTTTTATTGCCAATTAATTAACAGTTTAAATCTTTTAATCAGATCTACTAGAAGTTGCCATTCATCTCAAGCCATCCAAAGAGATAACATTAACAAATGGATTAGTTGCCATTCATATCAAGTCGTCCAAAGAGATAACATTAACAAATGGATCAAAGGTACGAGATAACATTCAAGAAATTTATGTTATAGATCAAAGGTACGAGAATCCCTTAATTTTATGTTTCCAAGATTCTTTTTCAATCTGGCCTTAATAAATTTTCTATTAATTCTTTTGTTTCATATGTTATAGCTTAAATCCAGTCAGCTTAACTATGTGGGGGCAGTTTGTGAAAAATGAATGTCAAAAAATTTCTGAAATAATTGAAACAAAATCAATTATACTACAACAAAACTGAAAGTTCATTCATACAATGGTACTTTTAATGATTTTCATTGTTAAATATATTTATAAATAATATATTTTTGAAATAATAATGACCAATATTTATAATATAGATTTGTCCTTGTCATCGCGACCAACGAGTGTTTTTACAATCAATCCTCTTCTTCCTGAGGCAGAGTAATTACAAAAATGGTAATTAATATTTAAGTAATGTTTCATTAATTTATTTATTTTATCAGTTTCTAACTTATATTTCCCTTTCATTCATAAATTAACAAACAAAAAATCATATTGATATTTATTTATGTTAAATATTTTTGATGTGCACGTATTGAATATTTAAATTATTTCTTTTGTTCCCTCTTATTAATTTACATTTTCTTTTTAAATTTTAAGGGTAACAATTAATGATGCAATACTTGATAAAATTATTATAAAATCATTGACATATCCACCTGCATTATTATCATTGATTGGTCTACGAGAAATAACAAAACATTATGATGTTGCTGAATTGATGAAGAGTTTATAACCAATGGAGGTAAAATATTTTTTTCTACTACCAATTTCAAATTCCTGCTCATATACATTATTTAACATATTGTTTGTTACATATTACAGAAAGCAAAATTTTGGATTAAAGCAAAAATAAATATTATCAATATGCGCCAAATATTTTTTTACATGTCTTGCATCAATTGTAATAAGGGAACTGAACATGACCATAATGAAAGTTTCCTCTGTTATCACTACAAACATCAAAGTGTTGCTCAACCACGGTATATATATTTTTAAATTTTATCATCTAATAATTTATTCCAAAAATTTCTTATGTACTTCTTTTTGTCAATGTTAACAAAAAACAATGCTCTAATTATTTATAGTTGTCGAACGTATGTTGAACTTGATGATGGAACAGGAAAATTAGCTGCAGTGATATTTGGCAAAATTACTGAGAAAGCATTGGGCTATTCTACAATCGATTTCATGAATCACAATGGAGGTAATTTTTTTTTCCCTACAGTTTTTATATTTAACATAAAAAAAATATATATTTAAAAATAGTTTCAAAAATGTTCTATATTATACATAAAACATTTCAACTTTAAATTATAATAAAATACTAATTACTTTTTTAGTTTTCTTTTTTTGTAAATTAATTATTTACACATTTATTCATTATTTGATCCCATTAAATATTTAACATATAGGAACATCTGCCGTTTATAGAGACTGTTATAGTACAAGTTTCATAAAAACAATAGATGATTCAACTTGCTATAGATAAAAAAATATTTAATTAACAACAACACAAAAATTTCAATGTTATCTCTATTGACCCTATGCAATGTGGCCAAGAACTACAATGATCATGAAAAAAAAAAAGACAAAATCCTATTTGTATTTCTATTTTTTTTGTTTAAATTTACTCTGAACAAATTTTTGTATAAGACAATTAGAAAACACAACTAAGCAAACATGCAATGTGCATAGCGTTTGGCCTCCACTAGTGTGATGATAAATATAGTTATGAGATGGACAAGTGTGTATATTTTTTGTTTTTAAAAAAATTAAAGTTTATTATTAAAAAATTATTTTTAGTGTGATAATCATATTTATTATTTTTTTTAAAAAGTGCTGCGTTTATATATATTATGACTGTAAATAATATTTTTTTTTCTAATTTTTAAAACGGATAAATATTAAAAAATTTCGACTCTAGTATTTAATAATATTTTCAGATAAATTATTTAGATCAATATTTACTATTGTATCTATATTTCTTTAAATTAGATCATTTAATTTATTCAGACAATTAAAAATGATCTTTATTTTTCGTTGATTTGCAAGGAACAGTAGTTTGTTTTGAACTATTTAATTATTATTACAATCTTCTAACATACATACAACATCCGAATAACTGCATCACACCGGCTTGGCTCCAGACCCTTTCATGAGGTTTTGCCGGTAGCTTTTGGTAAGGAAGTGAAACTCAGCCTGCAAATTAGAGCATGAAAATATAGAAGTCACAGTAAAGAAGAGGCTGCATCAAATACTCCAAAGCACTACCACTGCCCGCACTTTATCTTGAAGTTAAATAAAGTTACAGAAAAAAATAAACAGAGAATAATCATTTCCAGGTTAGAAGTACCATAACATTAAATATTGATTGCTACTCATTATCGCTTTGAAAGATAGATACCTGATTAGTGGCTTCGAATGTATCACAGGTGCAGGAGTCACATTTGACAATGGCGCCACAAGTTCAGTGGGCTTTGCAGAGGGCAAAAATGAAAGGAAAATGAAAACAAGCAAAAGAAAAATGGTAAACACTGTCAGCATGCTGCATTGGTTATTTAACATAAAGGAACATACCTTAAGAGTAACGGCTAGATTAGTCAAACTAAAGCAACAGTTACCAGACTAAATAATTTATATAACAGTGGGGACTCCACATCAAAAGAAGCCAGAAATAAGCTAGTGCAACTTGTTTGGTTAATGCTAGTTAATGGAAATTGGAATAATACCTATGTCTGCTAATATTTGAAACCAGAAAGCTGCTGTCTGAAAACCAAAATAAAATTTTATACAGGTTATCATTTCACTTATCATTCTTTCAGAGCATAAGAAATCTGCTCTTTTCTATAAAACAATATTTGGGCAAATGGTAATGAATTCTGATATTATGGAGAACTTAAGCCTCCCAAACACTACATAGACAAGCAAAATCATTTTCATCCAAGTTACCATAAGCCCAATTATAAAGTTCTACTTTTTCCAGGTACTTAAAATGTGTGCGTGTGCTACATAAATAAATAAATATAAATATATACACATATGTATGTATGTACGTACTACCCTGGAGGTCAAGCATTCAATGAGCATGTTTCACCCATTTCCAATATCGACAAACAGCATGTGTGGACAAAATAGAAATAAGGATCTACAAGGAGAACACAATAGACACATCCATGGAAGCAACAAAAAGTTACAAAGTTAGCAAACAAGACCTCAAGCTCTTCTAAGTTCCCATTGGAATATAAACCACCAGAAGAAGTGGATCCATTGCTAGAGGTTACTTGCACCGCTACTGCTGCATTTGCTGACGAAGACTCCACAGGACCACCTTTGATGTTTCCCTTAATACCTTTATCTTGATCTCCATATTCAAAATCATTTTCAAGCTCATCAAGTTCTTCTGAATAAGCTTGATGGGATAGATATGGACCAGACGTTATCTTCTCAATTGCCAGCTTCTCTGCTTCTCCAGAGCTTGTTGAATCCACAGTAGCAGCAGCTTGAGTTTTGTTGTGTGGATTGCATTCCACTGATCCATTAGCTTCAACATTTTGAGAAGAAACCTCCACTAGATTTTTCACATTTCTCAAGCTGTCTGGTATATTATTCTCATATTTCTCTCCCCAGGATTCCTCCAACCTGTGCATATCCACATCATCACCTTTAATGGAAGATGCGCTAACAGTGCTCAAAGGAGGGCTACCCTGGTGAACTTCCCCAATAGATGGTGGCAAAGCTAAGCGCTTGGCGTTTCCCAGGTTAGTCTCAAAACTATCATCCACACGCGCTCTCTTCCTTTCATTATCTGATCCATTTGAAACTATTTTACCTTCACCAGAATCTTGAGCACGTCCAGAAACTTTCAGTTCTACACTCCTCCTACTGTCCCAAGTTACTTTAGATGGGCTAGAGGGTCGGATCCCACCAGGAAATACAAAGTTGGGTATATTCCTGCGTTTTACATGAGATACACGGATCTCCATTCCATGCTTCCACAATGAGTACATGTTCACATTTTGTTTAAATTCCTCAACGGTTAACGTTATATCAAATTGTTCACCTTCGTTCACTGGAACTCCTTGTTTTCGCCGCAAACCCATGAAGTAGCAACAATGGAAAGCTCTAGACCTGTCTGAAAAACCCCCTGGGTGTGGATGGCACTGAAGCTTGTTATAAGTATGCCTCTCAATCTGAACTACACAAAATAGGCTGCATAAGGAATCTATACACTGACAGCAACAGGAAAAAAGAGTGAAAGGTATATACATCTGGAAATAGCCAATTACGAAAAATAGAATTTACACCTTCAATGTTAGCTGGCGGAGGCGAGACTCAACCCAGCCTTTCCATTTTCTTAGATCATCAGCACTTTCTGCAGTAACGTCTATTTGTAGGTAATTCTTATATGCTTCGAAGAATGGATAGGTCTCAAAAAGTGTATCCCAATCAGCCTTGCTTATCTCCATAGCCTGCAAGCACTAGCCAAGCTCAAATTCCAAAAGTAGTAAAGTGAACAATAAAATAATAATTTTATGAGTAACTTGATTCAACAAGGAGGTCAACTAAAACACAATAAGCAACTAGGTGCTTGTGTGTGCACATAATCAGATCAATAAAATTACTGTGAAGCAATTACTGCCTAACCTACATGTCCCCAAAATTGAGGCGAAATATATTTTTTGATAAGTCAATTGAGGCGAAATATATCACAAATCAAATCATTGAACCATACCTCACAAATATCACAACCCCTCTGAAACTCCTCCGACATAATACGCAAAGTACTCGACGACACATTGTAGCTAGAATTCATGCAAGGGTAAGCAGGAGTTATTATAGGCATCAAATGGAACCTGTCTTTAGGATTTCTTCTAGGATCCCAAGCTTGAAGTCCAAGAGATCCTTCTTTAATGGCACAGAGCATTACTGGATTTGGCCAACGCCACTGAGTATAGACCCTAAAGAATCGAGAAACTAACATATTCGGCAGTGCATTGGGATATAGTTGGCATATGCGAGCAACCAGCAATGCCCAGTTTATACCGCCAAGAAATCCTGAAACCTGCAAATTAAAGGGTCATGTTCTGATAAATGAGAATGAATAGTAAGAGATATGGACTAAAACAAATCACACCCTACATTGGAGTAAACACCACGACATTTTGCCCACAACCTCATGCACCTCAAAGTTGTGCGGAAATTCTGCACTTCAGAAAACAAGCAAGCAATTAGAGATGGTAAATCCTATGGAAAACTTCAAACATACAAACTCAGATACACAAATTTAGGAGAGCAACGGCTACCACCTGAATATTTGGAACCAAACGCAAAATTTGGTCAGTGACTCTACAGCCATTGAGACTACGAACTGTCTGTTCATCTGCATTCTGTAGTATTGAGTCCTGCGATATATCCAGGTCCTGCAACAGAAGAACATGTTTAAAATAGAAACACATAGAAAGCCAATAGATATATACTTTTAAGCACCAAAAAAAAAAATCAAAATATGCTAATTTTCTTTGGATCCACCCAAGGGTCATCCAGTCAATCCTACCATGAGGAAGCTGTATATTAATTTATTGCATCCCTCAACATAACCTAAAGATTAATATCTACTCTCAGATTTGTTGGCCTGAGAATAAAAGAAACTGTTGCAAATGGGCCTTCTGAAATACTGGTTACCTTCACCTTTATAAGATAAAATCCCCGCCCTGGCCAAGTGTCTTCATGGTCTTTCAAAGAACACTCAATCACAGTCTCAAAAGGAGCAGCCATCTAAAGACAACTGTTATTCTGTCCATTCTCTTCCAGAGTTTCGTAATAGAACTTAACCCATGCACATGAGATGAGCATTTCCTTGCTATGAATTAATCGCAGTACTTCTACAGAAAAGTTGTCACTTATTAGGCCCCTATTCTAGTCTCCAACACTCCACCCATCCAAGTAGAAGAAAATAACAGTTGCATTGGCCTCTAGCCTATAGAAAAAAACAACACGGTTTGGAGTTTCAAATGAACATGAGGCATGCAAACTATTGTTTACAGGTAATACTCATTTTAGCACACTCTTCAAGATGATAGGTTTAAATGCATTATTTAAGGTGTTGATTGAGGCTCTACCAAAATCTCAAAAGCAGATACTATTTCCAGTGTAAGAGAAATGGAAAAAGAAAGAAAAGAGGTATCACACACAATTAAGGAATAAGGATATAACTTTTTTTCTTTTTTTAAACTTTAGGCAACCTAGCTATATGGATGAGCAATTCTTCTTCTCATCTCATGAGTACAAGATCAAATATTTCTACAATGTTTTAAACACTATGGCTGTTTCAACTAAGGCTATATCAAAATTACGAAGCATATTACTAAACAAGATCTATTGATTAGCACAGCATACATTTTGCAAAGAAATACTATTGATTGCCAAATAGTTACTAAAGGGATTGATTGGTTGCTCAGGAAATTCTAAAGCCAGACAGGTAGGTCACCGGTTAACTTCATTCGGTGGACTCACAAGCTTACATTCAGTTACATGATCTTAGTAAAATGGCATTGAGATCTTTTTTTTTTATAAGTAAAATGGCATTGAGATCTTGATGGGCAAAAAGCCCAAATTAGAATCTCTCTCACACAATCTAATCCACATTGGCATGCTTGCCAAACCATACACATGATTTATGGTCACTACAAAATTAAGATATTCCAATTTTCCTTACACAACTTCCCAAATGATACAAAACCATTAGCCAAAACTTAAATAAAGGGAGCTAGTGCAAAAAAGAGGGTGGCCATGATGGATCCAGTTCTTACTTCAGGAATAACCCAGAGTGACAGTTTTGCGTACAGAAGGTCTATGGAAACTCCACTGAACTTAAATCCCATGACCGGAACATGAGCATCAGGCACGGGGTGCAACTCTGTTACTTCTGGCATATCAAACAGCATTCTATATAGCTCGCCAAAGAAATCATCCTACAGCCAATTTAAGATAAATCCATAAGACAATGCCACATAGACAAAAAGTAAAAGTAAGTTGCACCATAAATAGATGACACTGGATCTCACTTCTCTTGTAGCGTGTCTAGGTCCCACACAAAGTGTGTCAATATCTGCACCAGGGCCATGCACCTAAAAAATAAAAAACAAACAATCAAAACCGGAAGTAGGATGAACCATAATTCAAGGAATAACAAAACATAAAAAGCAAAACGGAAAATATTTTTAAAATTGAAATCAGGGTATCATACTCCTAGCCGATAGGAACCAAATGTGAAAATCTTGGCGTTTGCTTCTTGCACGAGTTGGTCATTCAACCCCTTCGATCGACTAATTGTTTTGACCCAAATCTTTACAATCTACATAAATATTTAACATCAGCATCGGCATTGATTCAGAAACACAAACTCACAGATACCCTCGTGAAATCCCCAAGAAAATGTAGCAAAGGAAAGACAGTAAAACAACCAAACCACACTCCCTGGCTCAATCTGACCAGGCTCAATTTTTCGTAAACTTAAAACCAATACACAACACAGAAATAGCCAATGTATCAATGCAACAACTAAGTTAGACATTCAACCTGGTCAAGCCTTCCAAGCACTTCTTCCCTACTCACAGCCTCTGCCTGATTCTCATACAATCCAGCGTCTTGCAAATACTGAGCAACACATAGACCACAATTCAGAGATTTTATTAGCCAGATTTCAAAACCAAGCAATTGGCCAAACTAAATGTAACCTAGAATACACAAAGAGAACCTTTTCGAGTTCCCGGGTCTTGATCACATCATATTCAGTCGGTCCACCCAATGAAATTGGTTCTGTGATGCCTAACCTTTGCCCATTATTGCGATTCATCAATCCAGGGCTTCCCATTTTTGTATATAAATTGTCACAAATTTTATCTTTATTTTTTTCCTTTTTTTTATTTCTTTTTTCTTTTTTTGACAAAAAATGGGATGCTCCGAACAAATTATAGATAATATCTCACAGATTTTTCTTTATATTCTCTCCTTTTTTTTTCTCCAATGATAATCAATTCAGAAACAAAATGAAATTAAAAACACATAACAATGAAATAATCGTTCACTTTACAGTACTGTGTGGAAACAAAATCGAAAGCTACAAACAGCTTGGAACCATAAAACTAGAAAATTATCCAATCGATCAAAGTCCAAAATTGAGTTGTCCCATATGACAAGCTGACTATCGAACATAGTACAACAAAGCCAACTCGGTGCAAGTTATTGAAACAAAACCTAACCCTAGACGAAGAACAACACAAGCACACCGAAGAAAAAAAGAGAGATTCCGCCGAGCGAGATCAGAAGACCAAAATCCCCAACGTCTTTTTAAGAACCCGTGAACGCGGCGGCTCGTCGGCCACTGCCAGCAACCGAGTCTCCCAAATAATGAAAGCGATAACAACACATATAAATGATGAGATAGAGGGATAAGGGAATTTTCCGCGGTTCTGTTCTTTTTCCCGTTTTTGGCGATGGAGAGAGAGATGTGTGCGAGCCTTGTGACGGTCGGAATAAAACAGAGGAACCTACGGCCAACAGGTGTAGCTGTCCGGTTAATCAACAAACCTATCCCTTTACATAATAAGTTTTGTTGCATACAAATACAGTTACGTAATGATCTATATATCAATATTAATTTATTTATATTTAAAATTTAAATTAATATTATTTTTAATAAAATTTATTTTTTAATCAATTACATCATATTAATATACAGATTAATCTATAATTATACTTATAATTATATTTTTCCTTACATAATTAATGGTAAAGGCAGTTATGACATGGATAAGAGTCGTGTATAATTTTTGTTTTTAAAAAAATAGATTTTATTATTAAAAAATAATTTTAATGGATAATCATATTTATTATTTTTTTCTCTTAAAAACAGTGTCGCGCTTATAAATATTATGACTGTAAATATTATGTTTTAAAAATTTTTAAAACAGATAAATATTAAAAATATTTCTTGACTCTATAGTATTTAATAATATTTTCAGATAAATTATTTAGATTATTATTTAATATTGTATCTATATTTCTTTAAATTAGATCATTTAATTTATTCAACAATTAAAAATGATCTTTATTTTTTGTTGATTTGCAAGGATAGTAGTTTGTCAATTCCTTGGGAATTTGTCAGCTCTATATTTGTATGTGATATTGTTTATTGTATCTACCATTGCTCATATACTGCTCATAAAGACGATAAATTTTTATGAACAAAAATTGAATAATGTTACACTACCTTAAGGGATCAATCTTTAAAAAGATGGGAAATTACAATTTGTGTTTCGGATTGAGATTAGTTGTTCAGGAACAAAAGAAATCATCTTATCTCAAAATTTTTCACAATTTTTTTTTCAAACATCACTTAAACATAAATACTTTTTAGTTTCAAATTCTTAAAATTTTCATTTAATAATTATCCAATCATTGCATATTTCCCAAACTCTCGAACAAAACATAAAAAATAATACTACATTTTCAAATTTTAAAATAAAAATAATATTAAAAAATTATAATCTAACAATATTTTAATTATATACGATTTTTATTTAAATTTTTCTATCTTTTTTGTCAAAACTCAATATCAAATCATTTTATTACTATTTATATATTTCTAATCTCGTCTCATTCTTCAAATATCCCTCATATGACAATTGTAGTAATTTGTCTGTCATAATTTTTTCAAAAAATCCATGTCATTAATGCATGTTATAGGACACATCTCACATAGATGCAAAAGAGCATCATGTTGTTTTATAAGATTGGCTCCTTTATTACTCCCTTTTGATATTGTGTCCACTAAAACTTGAACCCCGAAACTCTTATAAATTAAAACCTTTAAAAAATGACACAGTGACCTAGCTCTTCATTTAAAAAGCCCTAAAAGAATTCCTCTTGAAGAGCCTTGTGTCCTTGAACAATCCAATCCTCGCATGGCTGCATTGTTGAGCCTGCAGGCTAATATTTGTTTGGGGTGGTAGGTATTGCTGAAATTTAGATTTGATTTGGATATTAAGATGAAATGAAATAATTTGTAAATAGTAGTGAAATAGTTTGAGTTAAGATTTTTATGAGATTTTGATAAATGTGAGAGAAAAAGTTGAATAAAATATTATTTTTGTAGGGGTAAAAAATTAAATTATTTTTTGTGTTTTGTATGAAAGTTTAAAAAAATTGTAATGAGTAGATAATAATTAGATAAACAGATAAAAATTTAAAATTAAAAAATATTTATATTTGTGATATTTAAATATGGAGATGAGATAGATCCTAGAACGCCTTGCAAGGGCTATCAATCTTTGCAAGGGAAAGAGATGAACAATCTCTCTAAAATAGATATCATGAGCAGCGTCCACGATGTATCTACAACTACAAGCAACAAAATTGGCCATTCTAAAGAACAATCAGCCACCACAATGATAGAATCTATGGCTTGTTGGGTTTGGAGCAAAACCAAGATGATCAATCTATGTTGCCATGGTTAATGGAGTGTAGAACCTAGCATTGATGAAAGAGCTCCCTTCGACTTCGGACACACGAAGTACCCCTGTATGTAACGGGCCACGTCACTACTTAAATTGAGCAAATAATGATTGAGCAATGCTATATACAGTCGTGGAATTGCAAACGCCGTGCAATCGCTTTGAAAAAAAGTGGGGTTCACGATTAAAAAGTTAGTTTTTTTTTCATGTGGGTCCCATATTAATTCATTTTTTTCAAAGAGACTGCACGCCACTTGCACAACCACGACTGCAAATATCATTTATCATAATGATCTGTTGATACTAATGCCTAAGGCCTTATTTTGTCCGAAGTGTCCATCCATGACATGTAGCTTTGGTATAACCCACTCTCTCAATGAACAAGTTGGGATGCACAACAATAGGCCACGAAATACGTGGCTTCTAACTAAAATAAAATCATAACGGTGAGCCACAATTATTTCCAAAAATTACTTCCTGAATAAATATGGGATCATGTGCAATATACAAATCATTGAAGGTGCCTAAAACATGGGACCTTGGTGCTTATGGGTGAGAAGTACCACACGTTGAGTTAAAACATTTGCAACTAGGCCTATAAATGAACTAATTTGTTTAATAGCCCGCTCGGTACATACTCGATTAAACTCGAATCAAACCCGACTTATAAAAATAAAATAAAAAAATGATACGTAAAAGCAGATATCCGCTTGATTGGGAAATAACACATATCTAATAAAACTCGACTCGATTAAAGCTCATTTATATATTGATAAATATATACATACATCTATATATATGTATTAGCTAATAATATAAGCATAACACTTTTATAATTAAATATATATAGTATGTAACCGAATTACTTATGTCTATATATTGGATATACTTCATAGCTATATTTTATAATTTGTTCAATAATTAGTCAATAAGATTTAATAATATCATATAATAGTACGTGGGAATAATATATAAAATAGATATGTGCTATCATATTATGTATATATATTAATAATTTATGTAGGCATGTAATATATTGTTATTATTGATAAATATTAATTAGTTAGATATTAATTATTTATAAATTTTTAAAAACTTATAATTCAATAGAGGTTCTACTTATTAGTTGTACAAATTTAATATTCGATTATTTATTTATTTTTATTTATCTAATTTATTAATTATTAAATCTTATTTAAAAATAAATAAATAATTTGAACTTGAGCTCGAACTCAAATTGGAAGTTTAGCTTACCAAGTCGAGTTCGAACAAAAAATAAATAAAATCTCGAGCTTGGGCTTGAGTTCAAGCTCAATTGAGCGAAAGACCACCTCTGATCAACTCAATTATAGCCCTATTTGCAACCCAATTCAGACTCCTGCCTACTACCTCAATGAGAACATAAATTCCTGCATAGTAGCAAACCCAATATAAGTTGAACATTGTACTACATCCTCTTATGGTCCACGATAAGGATGAACTCCTACTGTACTAGATAGTGCTGCCAGTGCTTCAATGTATACGCAATGACATAGAACTCCAAGTCACACGTGGAGTAATCCGTCTTACCGAAACATAATTGGATGCTCCTTTTGGCTCAAAGCACCACCAATGGCTACTTCGAAAGCATCATAGTTGACCTCAAAGAACTTCTCAAAATCGAGAAGTGCCAAAGCTAGTGCTTTTATTATCTTTTACTTCACAAGTTGTAAACTAGTCTATGCTTCTATAGTCCATTGGAATGCACGACCCTTGAGGCATTGTAATAGAATCCAATAATAGCGATGAAAATTTGGATGAATTGTTGGTAGAAAGACATCAATCCATTGAAGGTCTTAGGTGTTGGCCAGTTCATAATTGCTACTACTTTGACTAATCTGGACGAACATCATCAGTAAACACAATAAAATCATGAAAAGTAACAATGGTAATAAAAACAAACTCTTTTATGATTAACATTTAAGCACTCCCGGCAAGACATCTCTAAAACATCTTTGAGGTGCCTTAAATGTGCTTTCCATGTTGGACTATAAATGAGAATGTTGTTGAAGTAAACTACAAACTTCCCTATGAAAGGCCAAAAAAGTTGACGCATAAACCTCATGAATGTTCTGGGCACGTGGACAGGTCAAAAGGCATGACCTTCCATTCATAAAGGCCATACTACGTCTTGAACCCTTTCTTCCAATTAACTGTAGGCTATATTAGGATATGGTAGTACCCACTCTCAAGGTCAATTTTGGAAAAGCCCTTAGAACCCTATAACTGATACAACATGTTGTCTAAGTGAGGAGTTGAGAATCTATACTTCATTGTAATCCAATTAATGCCTTTATTGTCAAAGCGCATGTGCCAAGAGCCTTCTTTCATTGACACCAATAGGGTTGAAACTTCAACCACACATGAGCTCATACATTCACGAATGTAACCTCTCCCACAACTCCAATAGTTATTTTGAACTAAGGTGATATGTTGACCTATTGATAAAATCTGACCTTAGCGCCAAGGCATATATCATGTCCTCCATTTTACTTCCTCCAAGAATCTAAACAATGTAGACAAAGAGAGGAGATTGGGTTTCTTTTATGTTGCTAGAACATAGACAAATTATTTTCTGTGAATAGGTTTCTTTTGTCCATCATGAAACAACTTTGATTGTACTACCAAGGCATGCCTAACAACAACTGAAAAGCATCCATAGATTCTATGTTTCACCAAACATTATCAAGATATTTACGTCCAATTGAAAGAGAAACCAAAACCTACAATCTACCATTACCTAATTACCCATTTTGGCATTTGAACTTTGGCCTTGTGTTGGTTGAGGGGTTTTGACATTTGATTTTGCATTTGCATATGTATAAACTCTTGATAGAACTGGGGTAGTATTAGCAGCAGCACTAGGATCATAAACAAGGACATGCTTCTCTAAAGTTGTTCCTTCCTGCACATTGTCCTTTTAATTAACTTCACAATCTATGCCTATAATATCAGATTTTTACAATGATTTCATTGTTGCTGAACTGGTTAAGTTTGCATAGTTTAATCCTAATTCGTATGTACTCAAACTATCATCTTGGAAGTAAACATTCCAGGGCATGAAAACTTGTGTTTTCTTTTGCATAGTAAATTGTGGCAGCAATAATGACTAGTTTTAAATTATAAGAAAAGAAAAATTTACCAAGATCTCAACCCGACCTAGATTGGTCATGTCGAGTCGATTTGGCATGCTCAATTGAACAAAGTTTGCCAACTCCCAAATGTGATTTTGGGATAAACTGGTTGAAAACAAATATTTTTCACTATACATGTACGATTGTTGAGAAGGTTTTACAAACTCATTATTGACATTGGCAATAGTGAGAACATGGCGAAATAGTAGCTCAAAGTTTTCCAGTGAATATTGGCTGAAAGGGAGTAATGATGTAATGGTAGCTAGGAGGTGCTTGGTTTCTCTTTCAATTGGACATAAATATTTTGATATTTTGCAGCTGGTGTGCTACCTGTTCTTGACACTGCTACATCTATATCAAAAGACAAAACAAAAATATTTTTGGGTGGAATCCAGCTTGAGTTTTGTGATTGGGTCTTAACCTTCCATGCATTGCAATGTTATTTGTAAACATTGAGGACTTTGGAAACAAAAGGATTTGGTTATGAGATGGTAGAATTATGGATTACTTGTTTTATAAGAAACCATAGGTTGTCCAATGATGTCACTACAAGCACTTGGAAATGGTCTATATTATCCTTAGAAAGTCCATTTTCTATTCCTTTTCCCCCTTGTCTGTTCTTGTATTTCGAAGTAACATCATGAGGGAACCATTTGCATTATTGCCAACTTCTTTGTGTATAACTTGTAATTAAATGAAGTTTATTAATGAACCCTTTCTTAAGAAAACCCTCTGTGTTCATATCCATCCAACATGAGAAATTCTAAAAAATAAAATTAATCCTAAATTATTTTCTTCACAAATACAAAATTACTTACCAGAAAAAGGTATGCTAATGCTAGATATTTTAAAACAAAGAAAAAATTTTGCCCCTAGAAAATTTAAAAAGGATACATAGGCATTGGTTTTCTCATCCGCATCATTGTACATGTTCCTCCATAATTGAGCAATCTTGTGCCTGTAGAGAGAGAGAGAGAGAGAGAGAGAGAGTATGTGACAGATGGTGGCCCTTGGGTTCAACGAGGTGGCGACCGTAGACGTTGAAGAATGAAAGACATGCAATCCTAATCTTTACATTTTTCTGTCCTCGCTATTATTGAGCTTTGAGACATTTTTGGCTCTCTCTCATGAATAAACAAAGTGAAATGGCTTTCAGAGTTGTTCATTCTCTGCAACAACTCAGAGGCGTAGAGGTACTCCCGATTCTCTTTTTACTTTTGTGTGAAATGTAAACTACTGTTTTTAATTTCTCTCACTATAAGGAATGATGACAGAAATCAATTAGTTGTGCTTCAATCAAGCTGCACAACATACGATCTTAGCAACCTTCCCAAGTTATCTCAACAATATACTCTCTATCTCAACTCGTGAGATAGTAGTTTCTCAAAATATCTTTATGGTATCAAAAGCCTATAAGGGTTGATAGAGAATTGTTTGTTTGTTTTTTTTTTTTTTTTTGTTTTTTGTGTATTTTTTTTTCTATCAATGGATTCTTCTACAAACTCTAGTTCCTCTACCTCTTCAGACCCCTATCCTTATCTAGTCTCACAAAATGTCTCCAAATTATGTCTCTCTCAAACTGAGTTCAAGCAATGTTTTGCTTTGGAAAACACAAATGCTAAACATCCTAAAAAGTTATGATTTTCAGAGATTCATAACAGGTGATGTTTCAGCACCATCACCATTTCTTCTAGATGACTCATCTCAGCCTAATCCATTGTATCAAAAGTGGCGCAAGTCTGATAGATTAGTTAAAGGCTGGCTTACAGCTACACCCTATGAAGAAGTGTTAGGCATTGTTGTTGGTGTTGGTCTAAACACTGAATCCGAATCATGGAGTGCTCTTGTTCATGCATTTGCAAGAGTTTCCTTTGATTGAAGTCTTGCTCTTAAGCACAGACTCACCTCCATCACCAAATGATCTGATTCCTTAAGTGATTACCTAAGGAGGTTCAAAACTATCTGTGATGAACTTGCTACTATTGGCAAACTAGTGGCAGAGCACAAGAAGTCATGGTGGATTCTCAATGGCCTTGGCATGGAGTTTGAAGTTTTCGCGGCAACTATGCTCAGGCCTCCTGTTCCAGCTTACTCAGAAGTTGTCACCCTCTTGGAAAGCTACACAGACAAGTATAAAATTTTGATGCTAACCCTTCATCTATGGTCTTTTATGGATAGAAGTCCTCTAAGCAAAAGAAGTCATATGCAAATCCTGGCTCCTTTACTTCAAAGGGTCGTGGTTTTGTACAAGGATAGTCTACTGGCTCCAAACCAAAGGCAGAACAAAGTTCTAACAATCACTCTCGTGGCTCCCCTTCCAACTTCAAATCTATAAAGAAAGAAGAAATCGTCTGTCAAATTTGTAACAAAAGAAACCATACTGCCCTTAGGTGCTTTAATAGGTTTAGTAGTTCTTTCACAAATGATAACCTCTCTCAAAGTTTTGCATCACTCAAAATAAAAGACAACTTTGAAAATTCTACATGGCATCTTGACACTGGTGCCACTGACCATATGAATGCAAATGAAGGTACTCTTCACTCATTGACTCCTTACAAAGGTCATGATGGTATAATGGTAGATAATGGGAAGGTATTACCTATCACATATGTTGGTCAGGCCACGGTTGGCCCTTCTAAATCTCAGATTATCTTAAATGATGTGTGCTTGTAGTACCTGCCATAAAAAATGACCTATTGTTTGTTAGTAAGTTAACTACTGATTACCCTCTACAATTTGAAGTTGACGGACATGGTTTTGTAATAAAGGACAAGGTAACACAAAAGATAGTGGCAAAAAGTAAGAACTAGAAGGGTGTATACACTTTTGATGCTACCTCAAGTTTTTAGAATAAGGAGAGTTTCTATTCTTCCAGATTTTGATCCATAAATAAAGCACACTGGCACCAAAGGCATGGACATCCAAACTCAAGAGTTTTAGACTTTCTTTGTAACAAAAAGTTAACGAATCTTGAGTCAAAATAAGTTTCTACACAAATTTGTACTAGTTGTCAAATGGGGAAAGCCTGCAAATTGCCTTTTCTTTCCAGAACCAGTACTGTGTATGCTCCTTTCGAAAAAATCCATTATGAATTATGGGGACCAGCTCCTACTCCTTCTAGGGAAAAGTATAAATTCTATGCTATTTTTGTTGATGAAGCTACAAACTTTTCTTAGCTGATTCCTCTTAAGCATAAATCTGACCTACATTACACTTCTATTCAGTTTCATATGCTTGTACAATGTCAATTTGTTACCAAAATTTGTGTCTTTCAAACTGATGAAGGAGGTGAGTTCAATGACACTAAACTCCTTGCATACCTTCAAAATAATGGCATTATTCATCAAGCCGCCTGTCCAAAAACACTTGAACAAAAAGGCAAAGCAAAAAGAAAACATAGAAGTATTACCAACCTAGTTTTGACTATGATGTTTCATGCCAAACTCCCACCTAGGTTCTGGCTAGACTGTTTTTCTACTGTTGTTTTCCTAGTAAACAGATTGCCAACCCTTGTGCTTAACATGGACTCTCCATTTTTCAGACTTTATGCTAAGCACCCTTATTATAGCATACTTCAAACCCTTGGGTCTAGATGTTTTCTATATCTTGGAGAATATATGTCCAATAAGCTTGAACCAAAGTCTTTGCCCTGTGTTTTTATTGGCTACAACAACAAACACAAAGGCTACAAATGCCTTTATCCACCAACTAGTCATATTTTCATCTCAAGCCATGTTGTGTTTGATGAGTCTATCATTCCTTATTCTAAACCAACCTTACTCTATGACTATCCTACAATTGAGGGGAAACTTTCAACCTTCACTGAATGGCACTGGGATTACTTTAAAGAACCTGTAGGGTAGCCTTTGCCTTCTGCTTATGCATCTCATTCTCCTTCAACCATTCAAACTGAGATCACTTCCCCCTAATCTCCTATGGTTTCTGCCTCTCAATTCTATTCAAGCTATTGAGCAGCCAACTCCCCTACAACATTCTATGCAAACCAAGTCTAGGTGTGGTATTCACAAACCTAATCCTTGTATGCCAACTTGAATACTTTGGCTCTTATTCCTTCTAAACTAAAGTCCATCAAAACTGCACTCAAACATCTTGGATAGTCTACTTCCATGGAGGAAGAACCATATGCCCTTGCACAAAATGACACTTGGGAATTGGTTCCAAAAACTACAGGGTGGAATGTAGTTGGTTGCAAGTGGGTCTATAAAGCTAAACTAAAGGCATATAGCACTCTTGAGAGACTTAAAGCAAGATTGGTTGTAAAAGGTTTTAGTCAAGTTGATGGGGTGGATTTTTTAGAAACTTTTTCACCAATGGTAAAACTTGCCAGCATTCAAATAGTTCTTACCCTTGCCATGGTTAAACACTGGAAATTGCACCAATTAGATGTTAAGAATGCCTTTTTACATAGTTTTCTTAATACTTCTATTTACATGCATCAATAGTTTTCTTAATACTTCTATTTACATGCATCAACCACCTGGCTATGTAGATCCAAATAAATCTCAGCACGTGTGCAAGTTAAAACGAGCATTGTATGGCCTCAGACAAACAAGCTCCAAGAGCATGGTTTGACAGGTTAAGTGACTTTCTATTACAGATTGGCTTCTACTCAAGCTCGGTAGATCCGAGTCTTTTTATATGCTAGTCAGATTAGGGGCTCCTTATGCTTCTACTCTATGTAGATGACATGGTAGTGACAGGTGATAATCCAAAAAGGATTCAGTGGTTGATCTCTCAACTAAGCAAACAATTCTCAATCAAAGACCTGAGTTTTCTACATCATTTTTGGGAATATAAGTTCTTAGAGTGGGTACTGATCTCTTTCTCTCTTAGCGCAGGTACATCATGGACTTATTGACTCGGGCCAATATGCATAAGTGCAAACCCTTATCAACACCTATGCCTTCCAAAACTCAACAACCTACTGCTTTTGAAGAGTTATTTCATGATCCAACCACTTATGGAAATCTTGTAGGTGGTCTGCAGTACCTCACATTTACAAGACCAAACTTGTCATTTAGTGTGAACTATGTCTGTCAATTTCTACAATCAATATTTTTTCTAATTTTTTATATAAAAACAAATAACCAATATATAAGTAAAACCATAATTATATTTTTCTAATTTTTTATAAGATCAGGAAGCCTACTTGAGAAAATATGAATCCCAAGTTCACATGCTCTATACTTAACATTATAAATACTTCCTTACAACTCCTCCTCAAATGTGTACAAACTCCTAATCATTTGTTCTTTAAATTTTCTGGTTTCTGTGTGTTCCTTTTTAAGAAGCATGACCCTCCTTGCTTCCCTTCAAGAATTAGAACCCATCATTTCTTAATTTCCTTTTTTGTTAACAGGTAATTAAGGTAGTTTTAGTGGTTATGGTAGTGGCCTTTTGAGCCAAAGAGGAGCAGAGAGTAGAAGAGCCAAGATTCAGGATTCCATGTTTGAGTATACAACAATATTTCGATATGTAGTTAAAATAACTATTGATAAACCAACAAAAACATTTTGAGTTATTCAAAACAAATCAAAACAAAAGCAGAGAGATTTTTCATAGTTAATTAAAAAAGGGAAGGGTTGATATATAGATATTAGAAGTGTGTAGTTTTTTGGGTTCATTCACATATATGATAAATAACTTGTTTGGATATCGTTCCATCAATATTACTTTGGAAGCTGAAACAATGTGAGGTAATTCCTACAAAAATAGGCTTCATATTGTTAGCAATATGTAGATAAATCTAACAAAGCAAGAACAACCTCACTTGACAAGTTTCAAGCACAAAAAAGAGACCCAATTCACCAGATCTACACAAAACTAGCACACATCAAAGTTGAAGGTTACGTTATAGAGCAACCAAATAAACTAGCAAGAAAAAACCCATTCGACAGGTTCCAAAACAAAACAAAACTTAGAACAAAACAAACAAACCCATCAAAATTTTCACGCCATTACAAAGAGAACAAACATACTCATAAAAACATTACAGATCTAACCCATAAAAATACTCCTCAAACATTCTCATCAAAACAAACCCAAAATTAATAAAGAGAAAAAAAAACAAAGAGAATAAGACGTACTCAAATTCAATTTAAGATATATTCTAATACCCAAATTGACATTGAGAGAGAGAGAGGCTTAACGAAATGCCAATGGTGAGAGCATTGAAAAAGACTGTCGCAGGAGCTTAGGGCTTCACCGTTGGGGCACGCACGCGAGGGAGATAGAGAGCAGAGTGAGAGATAAGAGTAGATGAGAGAAAGTAAGAGAGAGCATAACAGAAAAAGTGAATCGATGGGAGAGGGAGAAGAAGATGAGACTGAATTCGAAGGGGGGGCGGCGGCGGCTAGGGTAACATAGTGTTTAGGAAAGGTTTTTATTAAACCCAGGTAACGAGTTTAAACCGGTACCGGATGTTATAAAACTGCATACGGGCTGGATGGGTCCAGATTTAAAGATACGGCTACCGGCCTGGATTTGATCCGGGCCGAAACCCATAATCGGAATCCGGTTTAGGCGGGTTTCGGGCCGGGCTGGATAAAATCTGACCCGTATGAATAGTTATGTCCATGCAAATATCTTTTCTTTGAGTAATTTTATGTCCTTGGAATTTCTAGTCGTTAAGTTGTTAGTAATTTTGTATATATGAACAAGATAATTTAGGATTAATTTTATTTTTGAGAGTTTTTGACCATTGGATGAATATGAATTCAAACATTTGAGTCATGTTAGGCTGACTGCTGGGTGTGCTGCCTAACACAATTTTATTTTATTTTTTATTTTTTTTGTTTACTTCTTTTCATATTTTTTAATATATTTAAATATTTTAAAAAAATTTAAAAACACTACACCAATATATTAAAAATCAATTCCTTAATCATTAAGTAAAAAAAATTAAAAAAATTAAATTGAGGAGTGGCTAAATGGAGCGGGCAAGCTAGCTTTCTTCAACAGATTTTCTAACATGGGTTATCCAAAAGGAAGGCTAATAACTCTCATTTTATCCTTTTTTAGGCTACGCTCTTCTTCTCACCCATTTTTTAGCTCTGTTTTGTGAAAGTGTTGCGGTCGTCTACGGTCACATATTGGCAACTCAATGGTCAATCATCCCACAAAACTGAAAAAAGGGAAAATAGGACATTGAATTCAAATACTCACATAGTGGGGCAGGTTTGGAGATAGAGAATCTAGAGATGAGAATTTTAAGTTTGAAATAAAAGTTTAAAATATTATTTTTTAGTACTATTATTATTTTGAAATTTGAAAAAGTTAAATTGAGATTTGAAAAAATTGAATTGTTTATTATATTTTGTGTAAAAATTTAAAAAAATTGTAATGATGAGATAAGAATTTTGAATTTGAAATGAGAATTTTGAGTTACCAAACCTGCCAGCAACCCTATGATCCTAAAGACACGAGGATTTCATTAATAATCATTCCTTTTATTTTTGTATTGTTTTTAAATTTTAAGTTTTCCCAAAAGGAAATTACAAGTCTCATACTCAGAGAACTTGGCAATCATACAGATGGTTACCTCGTGATGTGTTACCTTGAAACACAAGCGCGCGCACGCGCGCGCGAGAGAGAGAGAGAGAAGGGGGGGGGGGGGGGGGGGGGGGGGGGGTGAGGGGGGAAAGAAAATAAAATGGGCAAGTTGCAGCACACCAAACCACAATTTAATCAAAACATGAATCAAGGAGAGACAAATATTACTGTAAGTACTATTAATATTGACAATATAGTGGTTTGAAAGAACCCTTGATTCATCTAAAACAATCTTGGACATAATATGGAGACAATCTTTGCAGCACAAGAAAATCATTGGTTCGAAATCCATCCACAGATCTTGGACTCCCTGACAATGATACAGGCCATTTCCATCTGCTTGCAGTGCCAGCAATGGACAACCTATGGTTTCTAATAAACCAAGCAATCCATAATTCCACCATCCCACAACCAAATCTTTTAGTTTCCAAAGTCCTCGATGTTTTCCAATAACATTGCAATGCATGGGAGGTTAAAACCCAATCACAATACCTTAGCTGGATAGCTGGATTCCTCCCCCAAAAGATTGTTGTTCTGTCTTTTGATGTAGATGTAGCAGTGTCAAGAACAGGTAGCACAGCAGCTGCTACATGTAGATCTGATAAGGCTCTCCAAAGGCCAGTTTTATGAACAGCCCAAACCATGGTGAACCCATTGACCGCACACATTGCAGTCCAAAGTGAAAAAGGGCAAATTCTCAGTCCCACCTTGCAGACGTCTGGAACCTGGACAATTGAATCCATACAAAGAGATACCAACTTCTTGTTGCAAGCCATTGAAAGTTGGACGACTCAAAAATTCATCAATTCCAAAATCAATGCATTGGGTTGTGGAATGGGAAGCTTCAAACAACCTGCATGGAAGCATTCCCCTCACCCAGATACAGAGGTACTCCCATGTTCACTTGATTTTTGCAGTAGAAAAGATCACCCATTTCCGGATTGTAAACAATGTACTCACATTCTATGATTCCATTTTATTTTCAATGCAACTTGCTCAGGAAACAAAAATAAAACAATCTTTGGACTTCAAGGGATTTAAATAAACCCTTGCGCTTTTTTTTTTTTTTTTTTTTTTACATAAATATCTTTTCATGCCCCTACACAGAAATTTCATTTCTTTCACATACTTTGTACATAAACCCATACTGAAGTACAGATAAAACAAAAAAGAGAACTGAATGCAAATTTCACCAACATGAATGCAATGGTTTCTAAACTATAATTAGAGCTACAAAATGATACAATCGACCAGCAACTCATGCTGTGGATTACAACTGAAGCAACTCATGCTGTGGATTCGCCTTCCTTCCTCAACAACTCCTGCACAAGATAAACACAAATAAATATCCATTTAATACTTTGGTCATGCATCTCTTGGCAATTCACACACACACACACACACACACACACACACATAAATGTGGACTAATACCAACAAGGCAGCTTTATCATACAGGAACAGTGTCCCACAAATGGTAGTAAAAAAGTAAAAATCTATACAAATTCTTGCATATGCCAACTAAATGGAACCTCAGGTGTGGAAATCACGGGTCTTGGAACTCATTACTTGCTACTCCCTTCTGAAAAAGGAATGGCAGCCACATGGAAGTTTCATGGCTTTTTATGACAGCCTCTGGCCCGAGCATTAGTTTCTCTACTATAGGAAGGTCCTACCCCATTTTTGCTACTAAAATTCCTCATAAAATGTCTAAAATATTTTAACTTAATTAAGAGGAGCAAAAGAGAGTTAGGAGGAAGTTCATGTTGGGAGTTTTCTTGATGTCCAACGGATTTCCCTGCATTTTTCAAGGCTAACGTCAAGCCTTTTAGGAGAATCATTAAGGCAATTACCACCATGTGTACGAATCTAATCAAGTAACGTAAAACTGCTTTAGAATGCTTACGTGGCATCCTAGTGAGTGCACATGCTTCCCTAATAACTTAGCCAACACTTGTTCGAAAAATACAATGCTCAACTAAGAATGCAATAATATATGCTTTACCGATTTGGTAGCAGCAATTGACAAGCGTTGCCGCTCTTTCTTTTCACGAAAGCATTCCCCACACCAGCTGGAGAAATCTTTTTGATACTTCTTCATCTCTCTAAACACCGAACTGTGCAGAAATATGGAGTTATAGCAGATTGATACCAAAAAACAAAGGAGCATGGAAAAATCTGCATCTTAATCAGACATATGGCTAGGAACCTTAATGACATCTTCCCAGTTTAAAATAGGAGTCGCAAAGGAGAACAGAAACGTCTAGAATACACTAAATGGTCATGTCATAAAGAAAATCTTGCAAACGTAGTCATACAAATTGGCAATCCAGTGCTAAAGCATATCAGTACAAATATCTCTTATTAGTGCTTTCTCTTTATACACCATGTGATTGGGTTGCGACGCATTGTGCTCTTAACAAAATTGAATTACTTATCAAAATAAAAATTGATCAATCAATATAAGCATGACTCAAGAGGTAAATTCTCATATCTAGAGGCCTGAGGTTAGAACTGACGGGCATTACAAAGAAGATATAGCTGCTTGAAAAAATTAGAACGCACCTTCTGCACCACAGGAGCAGGTTAATACGATGACCAGATGTTGTGGCCCTAGCACCATGGCGGTGACGACCACGATGAAGTACAGCTCGGCCCGGGACATGGGAATAATCAAAGATCTCCTGTTTTTGGATCACATAAATCATACAACCAATTGTACAGAAAACTTTGTATCACAGGTAAATGTTTAGGCGAATGAGATTCACCAGACAGTCAAAAATTATAATGCCCCAAGTCATGAATACACCTAAATAAGGGATGCAGCCATAGCTTCCACAAAAGGCACAACAACACACTGCGATACAAACAGATAGTAATGTTCAATAGAAGACGAATTCATGGTTGCTACATTGGAGTTGAGAAATTACACTCTTCACCCACAAACTACCCTAAGGTACAGAAAGATTCAATTTATACCCTCCATTCAACTCTTACCTTTAAGATTGTGCTATGTGGACAATCTTCAGTCCTCTCGAGGGTCAGATCTTGACTGAGCATACAAAATGAAACGAATACGTAGTTTGATTTAAATTGCAACTTTTAGCAGTTTAGAATTTTTTTAGAGAGGACAAGACCCGAAATTTTATTTACAGACCCTGACTTTTAGCTACTGTGGTGTATCTAGAGGAAAAGAAACAATAGAAACTTTGGAGATAATGAACAGTCATTGAATGAACTCAAAGCATTTTTCTATAAAACTTTGTTCCTTCAGTTGCTCACTATAGATTTGGGCCTGTTTGGGATTGCGGTGGGAGGTCTAAAAAGTGCAGTAGAATGGTTTAAAGTGCTTAAATGACCAAATTTGTCGTTTGGTAGTTTTACATCAAAGTACTTCTAAACCAAGAAAAAGCAGAAAACTAAGTTTCAATAAAAACATCAAAGTGATGCTTTTTGTCAAAAGCACTTAAGAAAAAGTAGTCCCTATTTTACCGTGCTTTGTAAATTACGAAATAACCCTCATCATTTCAGCACAATGACAACTTTGCCAATCTATATTTTTCATTATTCTTGTATAATCTATTCAAGACTTTGCCCATCAATATTTTTCATTCTTCTCCTATCACTTATGCATCGTTGAAGAGATTTTCTTTTTCATTATAATTATTGAAAAATCTATTAAAATAATTTTGTTATTATTTTATTACTATATTTTATTTTTATCAAGTAGATGCCCTTTTATGTCATTTCTATATCAAAAAGTATTTTTTTAATTTATTTTCAAACAAATCTAATATGTTTGAAAGTGCTTTAGGCATACAAATCCCAAACTATAAATAGCTTTTTAATAGTAGAGCTTATTGCGTTAAGTTCTAAGCTATAAGCCTTAAGTTAAAAGTAATATTTTCCACCACAACCCCAAACATACACTTAATGGATTGAGCCTCCTCCATGATTTCCTAGTATCAGCTTCTAGTTCCTTCTAGTTCCTACTAGGCGTTTCTGTTGTGTACAACCTGTGTACTTGGGCTATGACTATTATTATCAATAAAATTTAAATTTACTTATCACAAAAAATGAGGGTTTGGGATGATATGGTGCAATTGGTTCATTATGTGCCTCTCAAACTTGGCAGATCGTACACCTATAGGGTTTCTTTAGTAGAATGCAAGGATTAGTTCGAGAATACCCCTTATACCCCCATTGATTTTTGTAATTATCCAGGAGGCTCTGAGCTAGATACGGTGCAGAGGTTATTCTTAACAGGTTTGTCTATGAGTACCAGAAATGGTTTGGGCTCATTATCTCTCATTTTACAGTTTGAAGATGACAACCTGCTATTCTGGGAGTGATCATCTCCATCACTTACACTGCTTATTCCTTTGCTTTGAAGTTCTCTGATTTGAAGATTAGTTTGGCTACTTTGAAGTTGTCTCTGATTCGAAGATTAATTTGGCTAAGTCAGAATTGCTTTCAATGGTAGAGTTGGGAATATAGCTAATATGGCGGAAATTATTGACTGGCATCTGAGCTCCCTTCAAAGCCAAAGCAATTTAGCATAGTATTATAGAGAGGTTGGAGCACTGATTGCTGGGATGGAAACGGTTGTGCTATGATCCAAACCCAACATATACATTAAGAATGTTTAGCATTTCTTGCCTTTGTTTTTGCTTATCCAAAAAAGAAATTGTCTTGTGGTTAAGGCATGCCATTATACGGAACCATAGTCACATAATCTAGTTATTAGCATTATATCAAAGAATTTGATATAAACCCATCTAAAGATTAACATACCTCTGACTGACTTCCTGTATTTACATGTTTATCACATCGCGTGCCCCGAAAAAACAATTCTCCTCCAGAAAATTGCTTACCCAAGCACACATTCAAAGTTACTTCTGAGTCATCTACATGAAAACCTACAAGGTAAAATAATTTAAATTTTAAATTATCAGATTCCATATGCTTTGACAGAAAATGAAATCAAGGGAAAGAAGTATGTCAAATCTGTTGAATATACAATTCAGGTATTGTTAAATAAGTATATTGAGAGTTTTGACAAGGATGATTCATGTACAAGCAAAATCATTGAAAAGTTTGAAATCTCGTTATCAGAAACATTAGAGAAAACTGCATGACTTTGTTATCTACCAGACATCAGTCTTGCAGTAATTTCCATTTCTTATTGTTTGAAAATCAATCTTGCATCACACACAATTGTTAATGGAGCCTTCACTTTTAATGTCATCAGAAGCCTTGATTTTTAAATGGAGCCCCAAAACAATTTTGGAAGTATGTATGGAGATTCTCAACAAAGTCCCTAGGTCCTCAATTAAAAATTTCTAACAAGAGAGTTACAGAAAATTTTACATACTCTCCTTTGGTACTCAAGGGCAACAACATAAGTTACTCAACTCTGAAATTTTTGCATCAATTTATCACAGACTTCATAAAAATTAGAAAATCCTTGTTAAGCCAATAACTCAGCCAAAGTCAAATACTCTTCTAGTCATATCCATGTCCACCTATTTCGGGACAAAAGATACGCCTTGTAAGTTCTCAAGCTACGCATTAATTTGACCCAATTTTCAGCCAACTATGGTCCAAGAAATTCAACCATTTGGGTGAAGAGAGCTGTAAACCTGACTTCCCACGTATAGCAGACTATAAAAGTTGTTATTGAAACTAGCTAGGTGCAAATTTCAATAATGTTAAAATTCATAAAAGGATGTTTGCCCTACCATTAAATAAAAAAAGAAAAAGAAAAAGAAAAAAAAGCATATGGTATATACAGTGGCAAATATAGAAAATCTATTAAACGGCCTAAATAAATCACTTACAAATGCAGAGTACTTAAAAAAAATGAAAAAACAAATAAAGGGTACCTTCAGTACACATTCAAGGAGTACGAGGGTATGCAAATGCTAAAATTTATATTAGAGCTCTTGTAATAGCTATAGTTAAGGGCCCATATAATGGTTCTGTTAGCTAATACACAACCTACTTGAGGCTATAAAAACTGGGGACAACATATGCTTGCAGAAGCACTAACGTGAAGAGAAATGCATCATCGAAGCACCTACCCAAGTCAACATCCCTATCTTTACCATATTCAACAACAAACCCATGATGAGAATCCAGAGTTGATCCACCAACTTCAGGAAAGAACACTGCATTGATTAATTTTAAAAAAGATTCAGGCATGGCTTACTGGTACCATCTATTAGTAAATAAATGAAATTGACATCTACACTGCAAGCAAACACCTATCACCTTTAGACATGGGACGAATAAAACCCTCCATAAGCTTGTCAAGCATGGTTTCAAGACCAAAATCATCTAGAACAGCTCCATATTTATTCATTGTATTTGGTCGCATGATTCGGAATTTCGTTTCATTAACCCACTTTTCGAAATTCTCCACCTAAATAGTCAAACCACAACATAGAAGGCTGTAAAACCAATAGACAAGGGGAGGTTAAATATATCATGAAAATGACCAAGAAAAATGAAACAATATACCTCGGCTAACAATAGTTCACAGAAGCGTGGTTGAAGCATTTCAAATGTAAACACACCAGGTGAGGGTTCGGACATCATACTTCTAAAGCTCTCCTCCGTATTATCACTTATAGCTTTCAGAAATGATGGAAGAAAGAACGTTGTAGGGTGTAGGGTGTACAGTTCTTTATGTAGAGGCTGCATATGCACATATAGCAAGTAAGTCCCCATTCTTGCAAAAGGAAAATAAAAGAATGCAGGGGAGATTTTGTACTAAATTTTTGTTTCACTTTCACATTCTAAACATGAATACCCCAAGTTTCATTCTTTTGAAAGCAGAAACACCCAAGAGAATGGTAAGCCAAAATGTATAAATAAAACAGAACATAATGTGATTCTTATATTCAAGAGAGAACATTTATTTGGAAATTTCCACTAAGAAATATTTCCAAGAACTCATAGATCTACTCCATGGCACAAGAATTTTTTTTTTTCTATTAAGTAATCAATTATTTTATTAGTTAATGCAAAGGGCGTAGCCTAAGTACACAAAAAGTATACAAGAGGCCATAACACAGAACTTCAAGAAAAAGAAAATCATAAATCTTACGCTCCAAATAGTTCTTAAAAAGAATCAACCAAGTAAGAGTAACCATTAAGTCATGCAAAGTAAACAACATGAATGAACAAGGACAGCAGAGTCTTGCTTGATACCTGATAATTTGATATTATCTTCTTCCTGTAGTCCCTATGTTTTTGAACCTGATACACAAGAAGGAAAAAAATATTATATAAACTTTGCTGATGATTGAGATAATTGAATCTCAAGTCTTGTCAGATTATCTTTACAGCAAAATGAAATAAATGCACAGACAACATATATTACAATGGCTTATAATGTCTAGTAAAGAAGGTAAAATTTTCTTTAAAACCATTTGCACTTTGTCGAAGAGAAAATTAAAAAACATGAATGCAATCCACAAACTTGCATTCCCAGGGAACAAGATCTTGAAACGGTTTCAGCAATTGTTGCCAATTATCTAAAACTCATAGAAATGAATGTAGGAACTTGTTTTCGCAATGAACAAGATCTTGAAATGGTTTTAGTCATGTTTGCATACATCTCAACTGATATACGCCACAGTGACTTGATTAATATAATGAAAAGCATCCTCTTAGATGCAAACAATTTCTCAAGGCCATTGGATTGGGGGGAACTTCTCCTTGAATTAACCGAGGTGCACTTGTGAGAATCTCCTTACTGAGGGCCCGTACACCCTTCACGTGTCAGCATATCTCTAACACTTCCCCCTTGCTCAGAATAAAAAAACTCACTACCATCTTTTCCCACATGGAGATCCATACTTCATAAGTTCAGGGGTGAAAAGTAAACACAAGGTTAGAACCCAAGCCAACCGAATTATTTAATGCAACATCAATACCATGAGACGGTTCAATTCAAACTCCCCACAAATTACTAGCTAGAAAACGA
Source organism: Carya illinoinensis (assembly GCF_018687715.1). NCBI lineage: Eukaryota > Viridiplantae > Streptophyta > Magnoliopsida > Fagales > Juglandaceae > Carya > Carya illinoinensis. The sequence goes on from NC_056766.1 coordinate 36,589,684, forward strand.
ATGTGGTGCACCAATTATAGTGGCATATTTACATTTTTAATTTAGCCTTCTTGCTATAAAATGGCACGACTGATCCCATCCTATCAGCAAAAATTTTAAAAAAATCACAGGGCATAATTAGCAAAAAGTATGCATAGCTCAAGGCTTGAATCACACCATCCTTAATCATCCACTAAATGAACTAAGGGCATTTTCGTCATCTTCACATAAATCACTTGCCCATTGGGAGTATCCGAGCTTGTACAAATCCCTAGCTTACCCTGAGCTTCGATTCGGCCTTCAATTATATGCCCTATTTGGCTGCCAAGAAATCCTCAAAAGAAACACGATCGCAAAGAAAATCTAACTAACATTCCACGGCATTCCACCTTTGCTTTCCCTCACAAATTCTCGGCATCCAAATAGATAACTAGATTGTAAAAAACCAAAACAGAACAGAACAAAACAAAAAAAAAGCACAGAACACGAAAAACTTGGGAAGCATACTCTGTTGCGCTCTCCATGGGGCAAGTACTTAACCAGAATCTCCCTCATGAACTTGACCTTGTCGTCTCGGGGCACGCCCAGCATGCTCGGAGGCAGATACCTCTCCAAGGAACTGAAAATCGAGGGGCTAAAATCCACTTGCAGGTCCTCGTAGCTGTCAGGCTTGTGGTCCTTGTTCGGGTTCAACCTGAGCCTCTGGCTCGACGCCACCATCTGAGCCACCGTCATTGACCGGCTCGAATCAGCCGGTAAAACCTCATTTCCACCGCAGGAGACCGGAGAGGGCCCTTCCCGGCGGTCACCGGGGAGAGACATAAGTCCAAGCTCAAAACAGGGAAATTCAAGCGCTAATGGAGGCCTTTCTTCGGAGCATTGGTGGATAAGGATTGAGAATTTTGAGGATAATTAGGTTTCTTGTCTTCGGTATGTTTCAGTCTGTTCCTTCTGTACGTGAATGGTGTTTGGGGTTCGTTTCTGTTGCCGTTAGGGTTTGGCAAACTGGAAACTTTCTTTTTAACTGTTCAGTACATTAGAGTAGGAATAACAGCTGCATTTTCCGAGCGTAATTGTTACGCGCGAGATGATTTTTTTTTTCCTTTTACTTTCCGATTTTTTTCTAATCGTGCTGTGTTACATTATAGATCATTGTACAAGCGGGAAAATATAGATTAATTATGCAAAAACATGTGAGGATCTTTGCCGCTGTAGAATGCTAGTAACCTTGGAATGTAATAGAATAATGTGAGATACAAGTTTAGAGCATGTAAATTCATGTAATGTCTTAAAAATTAGTAATTTTTAAGGATGTAATCGCCCAGTTCAATTTGATTTTGTATATTTTTTAAAACTGAACCTATATATATATCAGTTTTGAAATTTTAAAAATCGATATGATACAGATTCAATACTAAAATCGAAACTTTTAGTTTCCTAATTAGGTATGTTTTTTGATTTTATGAATTATCTATATTGGTAATAATTTGATGTTTACATATACTAAATTATTAGTATATTTATATTATAGTATGAATATACTATTTTATAATAATTAATATATACTAGTATAGTATTGAATTTAACTGTAGTTTATATAAGTTCTAGACTTTTTATATGAGTATATATAATCAAATGTGTAAAAATATATTTATAAAAAAATCTATATTATAATTAAAGAATATATATATTATAATTTATTATACCAAAATTTATCCATGATATATATATATATATATATTTATATCAAAAGTGTTTATATTAATAACTTAATATTAATGTTTATGTTTAAAATTAAAATTTTCTGTTATATTAATTTTATATTATAAGTTTAAAATTTATATGTTATATCAAATGTTATATTAAAAGTTATAAGATTATTTTCATATTATATCACATATTATATTAATTCTATGTTATAAGATTAATAGAATTGAATAATAAAAATAAAATTTTATGTTATATTAATTAGTAATTTAGCACATAATATAAAAAAATTATAAATATATATACTAGTCCGGTTCAGTTTGAACCGAATTTCAAAATATGAAAATGGCTACCGCACTAGTTTAGGACTAATTTCAGTTTTTAAGAACCAGTATTGCATCGGACCACTTAAAAACTGGACTGAGCTCACTAGCTCAATCCAATCTGATTCAACCAGTTTTTCACTTTTTTTTTTTTTAATTTTTGCACCCTTAGTAGATCCTGGCAAGAGAAATTGACCTTTTTTTTATAAATTTTTTATAGGAAATTTCACTTTTTTCAAAAGGAATGCATGAGACTCAATAGTTCATAAGTATTATACTCAAACTTAATAGTCCAATGTTTTTTACTATTTTTTGAACAATTCAACCGCGTCAAACAGGCTAATTTTTGTACTTTTTTAACAGTTCAATCCACATTAATAGGCAACTTTTTTAACACTCCAATTCAATCAATAAAATTGATGTTGTATCTTTATACCATTCCTATATCACCTTTTTCATCTTCCCTAATTACCTCTATCAGGCCAATTCCTTTCACTCATCTAAGGGATGGCCTCAGGCATGGTTTCAATTTTTTGAAAAGTCGTATCAGGAAATTATACACACCAACTTATATACAACCTGTTTACAATGAAGATTACGTGGTAGTATCGTTTCTATTAAAAAGTGGAAAAACTAAAGTCGACATCTACCATTTTCAGACTAGTGTAGAGAATTCCCCGCACCAACATTAACATTCTAACCACAATATAAAATTTAAAAAAGTAACAAAATCTTGGAATTGCAAGAGCTTTTCCATGGCTTCAATCTCTGAAGAAGTTTTTTGGCAAAGTCAAGTGGTTGAACAGAATTACGTTCTCCAACAATTTCGGTCCCTATTTCAAACATATATGATAATATGCATAGGCAGGAAGTTTACATAGGATACTTTTCTTCTTCCAAAACAGTTTGACAAGGCAAGCATTAATAGTACAGATTAATGAAATGTTAGAAAACAGAACAACTATTCACTAAGCACAAGGAGAGATAGGAAGAGAGGACGAAGGTTTTTGGAAAATAATATTTGTAAATGGACATAAATCTCCACTTGAGAAGTTAGCCTCTATGAAAAACTCATTATACATAAGTATCATCGAGATGGGGGAAATTACAATCTTCTCAAGCATGTAAAGCATATCATATTCATTACATAGATATCTATCACCTGAAAGTCCAAAAATGGAAGTTACTTGTAACAACTTGAAAGAAAGTAAACCAAGAGAATTGGACCATTGGTTATGCCATGAAAACTTAGGAAAAATCAATTGATTAAAAGTAGTTAAGATTTCGATTTGAAAGCATAGTTGAATTATGATCCATCATAAAGAGAATGTATTGGTATTTGGATTTATTTTGAGGTATTTACGATCATAATTAAACAAAAAGAATTACACCATTAGATTCGTGAAATTCTTAGGATTTATGAGGCAATCAAAATTTTCATGATTTTCAAGTTCTAATTAGTCCAATAGGAGTGCGCTACATCACATGTAAAGCGCAATGTCAGCAACTAGCTATCACCATGCCATGTAGGACACCCAAGTCGCTGGGAGTCACTAGAAAATCTCATTTTACACATGGCATCATCATCCCCTGTAATTTGATCTTCATTTTCACATGTCAAGTTTCATAGACTTGTGTAAGGAGCTTGAGTGTAGAACAAGACAGGGCCATACTTATGTTATAAAGCCTTACACACTTTTTGAGCATCATACCCTACTCTTTGTAACCTTGTACGATGTCTGCACAACACTCTCTACATGAGAATTTCATTCCCCAACCAGTCAACACAAAACACTCGAACGGCTTGCTTCCACACACACATAATTTTATTTTTGCAATAGCCTTCATACCTCTTACAACCCCATACCCTACCCTTGTACCAATTTTTTCAAGCCAACAACTCACTTTGCCACTCAAGCAATCTCCCTTCACATGTCTCTCAATTACTTTTCAATTTCATTAAAGCAAAAATCTAATTCTAAAAGCAACAAAGTCCATTGCACTTTACTGAACCATCAATCCCCATCTTTAGTCACTTTTTGTTTCCCACATCCACCCCTTACTCATCCTCATTTTGCCATCTTCACTTATACATGATACTCAAAGTTAGGAATATGATAACTTGTATGTTAAAATGTTTTCTTTGAGTAAAATGATTATTTTTAGTAATGTTGGAATATGCTCATTTCAACTAGCATGTTTTAATGTATTTTAGAGTTGTGATTTGGAGTACCATATAGTCTTAGACTTTACTTGATAATTTAAGTTTTGATGAAATCGGTGACTTGTATTGTGTATCAAATCTTGGTGTGAGCTTGTAACACAAGTTCTCTCACTCAAAAGTTTGCATGAATCGCCTAGGGTAAATGGAGCTGAAAGTTTGTGTGAACTTGCTTTGTAAGTTAGTCCTTTGAACTTTGAAGTTGTGGTTTGGTGAGTAAATCCTCTAAACCACTTAATGGGAGTTAGATCTATGTGTTAAGCTTTGCTTTGAATCATATAACTTGATTCTAAGTTAAGTTTGTTATGTATATTTATGGGTGCAAGTTTTGAAATTCTTAACTATATGCTTGATTTAATCTTGAAGCTTTATAATGACTTAATTATAATGGTGTTGAAACCTAACTAAAACTTGTTTGTGGTGATCATGGATGAGTTATTTAATAAACATTAGCATGCTACATAAGGATTTTTGTTGTCCAAGACTCAAGATTGAAGGACAAGCATATTTAAGTTTTTAGGTTATGCTATGACTTTAATTTTTATCTCTTTGATATTATGAATTAGTTGTCTAACAAGTACATAACATATAAATTTCTAGATTTGTGATCTATTAAACTCTTGGTATTCATTTGTAAAATAAAGATTAGGGGACATCATGCTAGGGTTCTGTTGTGATGCTTAGTGTTGTATTTGTATTTGTTAATTCATATAATGAAAATATGGTCATGAAATATATTAATCTAGTGCAATGACATGTTACTAAACATGGATTTAGAATTTGATTAAGTGCAAAAATCCAGTCAAGTCACCATTAGTATGCAATTGGGCTGAAATCACACTTATTGAAATTTAGTGTGCCATGTGTTTTAGCTTTGGTGGATTTCTTATAGTAGTTGCATGATTCATTAAATTCTAAGTTTGGAAATGGATTTAGAATTGAAAATACATAGGATTGGTGAAGTTCGGCTAAGTTTTGGGCCAAATTGTAATTATTAAAATTTATAAACTTATTTGTAAATTTCAAAAAGTTAAGAGGCAAATTTGCAAATGAGACTTTAATGCTTAGAGTGTTAGATTTTGAAAATTTCTTTGATAATGAGATTCCTAACCTTAGTATATCTCTTGTTTCAACCCGCGATGATTTATTAAGCTTAAGGAGTTTGTAAAGTAGCTTTTAATTTGCTCTCAGTATATGCTAGTATGGTAAATAATAAATATCATGTTAGTGATTCATGTATTACTTTATGTTCTCATCAATATCCAAAATATTTATGTTATATCATATTGCCACTGTTATGAAACTTGAATAATTGTCCTAAAGCATGAATATCTATCATGAAACATGAATGCTTGTCATGAATTTCGAGTTAAACCTTAGATTAAATTTTTGTTATAAACACAATGCTAGGATGAGGGATTATTCTAAAGAATTTTGTTGTTCACTAGGATAATCTCCTAGGTTAACAAAGAATAGTTAACAGGCTTCAAATGAAAAGATTTTCGGAGTAAAGTCACAATACCTAACATTGGTGGATGCGAAATGAGATGCTTATGATAAAAGTATTGCAATCTATCAAAATAGTTATGGATTTTTTATGAGAGCGATTCGATCTACCAAAAGCTAAAAGGTACTCATGGTGAAGGCATTGCGATCTGCCTAAGTATTCATTCTCTATATGGTGCATTCACAGTTGGTTAAGGGGTCTATAATGTGGTATGCTAACTAATATGAGCATATAGGGAACCGTGAGGCATCCATCCTTGACAAGAACAAGAACTAAAATGCATAATGTTTTATCAAAACAAGCATGTCATAAAAGTATGAAGTTCTAATGATAGTAATATTTTATGAAAGTAAGCATGTCATGAAATATGAAGTCCAGATGATGTTGATGTTTTCGCTAAAAGCAAGTTTATGTTAATCATGGATATGTATCATATTTATTATTGTATATACTTTGTAAACTGTTAGTAAAAATCTCACCTTAATAGTCATAATTACCATTCCCATCCGAAATGGTAAGAGTTGTATTGAGTTATATGAAGAAGGACGAACAAGTCTCGACTAGATCGATTAGCAAGAGGGAAACTAAGGATAACATCCTCTAATTTTTTAACATCACTTTTTTTATTGATAGTCGAGCTACTTAAGCGGCTCAATTTTTAGTTAGGAGATTATGTAGATATTTGTAACTAAGGAGTCGCTACTCTAAGACAATGTTTCCTTTGGTTTAAGGCTATGCTTTTGATGGATGTTGAATTAGCATATATAATAATGTTATGAAAAGTATTTTTGAATTTAGTTTATTCTAGTACAACTTATAATTGAACAAATATTTCCGTTGCAATTATTACATACTGCTAGAAACATATTAGATGCATTACATATTATTTGTCATGAATGAGGTTATGTAATCTTATGTTGCATATCTTGATGCTTCAGTATTTGTTAAATCTAAAAGGAGGTTGGGAGCGTAACACTGCTCTACCATTTGAAATCAAGGAATCGCTCCTACCTGACTAATGCGCAAACCTACTTACTTGTCCCAAATAAGTCAACACTCCCACAAACATACTCACACAAAGATATAATATTGTACCAAAGAAATGTCTATCTACCCAACCAATTTGAAGACTCTACACATGATACACCTGGGATATTCTCATTCTCGTCTATCAAGTGAGTCCAACATGGTATCGTTTTTCCCTAATCATCTATACACATTTGAAACTCGTATGAATGGTTTGGGGACTCTTTACCCATCCATAATGATCGACACACGATAAGGTTAGACACTTGGATATAACACATAATTAATCCGAATACAGTCATTTAAGATCTCAATAACACGAAATAAAAATATTCATAAACCTAATGGCGAAAATATTTATTAATTTATTATTAGAAATAGGAAGATTACAGAATATATAATGTAAGTTCCATGACATATCCACAATACTATCTTAGAAGCTAACATACCTAACAACTCGAAATTACCAAGTCGGTGTTGCGTTGCTCCACTCTGTCTCCTTTGAAGTCTCTTACTTTCTCCTATCATACTAATGTACTTCTCACTCCAGGCATGTTTGAATAGTCTCAAACGTCTTACTGTAAGATGAAAGAGATAGAATACCAAGATAAAATTTGTACATCCTTACGAGCATTTTCATGTTGTTCCAAAAAGCTCCCATATCTGCCCTTCTTCCCTTGATCGTTGCTCACCTTAGGCGGGTAACTCTCTTTCTCGCCCAAGCTACCAACCTCTCTAGCTCCTCTTTCTCGCCTACTCGTTTTAGATGGCTTTTCTATTTTACATACAATAAAGTGAAAATCTGTTATCATCTTGCGTTGTATTGTCTCTGTCAAGCTTTTTAAAAGTGTTTGTTGCCAATAGACAAGACTGGATGCACTATGTTTCACACACATGCATTTTTCATCAAATCAATGGAGTTTTTCATCTTTTCCTTCCACTTACACTCAATCAGTGGTCTATCCCTTACGCTAGCTAGTCCTCACACGTGTAACTAATGCCCTATATGTAAAACCTAGCCCGACAGTGCCATTGTCTCTAATCTTTCCTAGTTATCCATCGAAATTGAGTTTTTCAAGGAGACTAATTAGAGACTTAATAATGCCATGAACCACGCCCAACTTGTGTAGCCGAGTATTTATATCTCATCCTTCTCATTTTGAACTTGCAATATATGGGTGAATGATTTCCTTCTGTGTCATCGGTCTAAGGATTTTTGTACTTATTCATATGAAATAAATGTTCTTAACCTATTAGACTAGAAATTGGAATTAACCATTGCTTAATCCAGATTTAATTGTTCAAATTTGCAGCACCTTTTATATTGACATGAATCTCATTTGTTATTGATTGGAAAAGTATTATAGCCTAGTCAAACTATAGATGAATAAAGCCTATCATAGGCATGACTTAATAGATCTTGTGGCTCTATTTTTTACTTCAAACTTTACTTAATATACCTTATTATTTATGTTATATGCTAGGTCTTTATGTTTTTTGTTATTAAGTTAATGAACAAACAAATATTGATATTAAATGTTTCGAATTAGGTGTATATAAATTTTGTTAAGAAAGTTTCATACTTTTGATGTCTTTTTCTAAAATGGAAATAAAAATGATATTTTATTTTCAATTCAGATGTACAAAGTTGCAAAATGTGTTAGTATTTACTACTTATACTTTAACGTTGGTTGTATGATTTCCTTTATCATTGCAAAATTGCTATGTTTTGAGATAAAAGTTTGTGTTTCTTGCTCTTTAGTTAAAGTAAAGTGGTTATTTTATTCGCAACATGTATCCAAATCGTAGACGATGTGTCAGGTTAGGGAGGACAAGCGCATCACTTTTTGCACAAGGTCGAGTAGGCTAAGGAGGAGCCTCATGGTGCTCTTAGAGTCGATTCTCTAGTTCATGGATACTTTTTTGGAGCTTATAGCTGAGCTATGTGAGGAGCTTATAGCTGAGCTGTGTGAGCAACTTAGCATTTAGATTAGATTTCTATTTTATAGTTCTAATACTATATTATTTTGTTTACACACTAATTAGGTAAATGATATGACTTTTGTATATGGCCTGGAACTGTATTCGTGTTAGGGGATCATCTCTTGATTGGCATACTTGGATTTGGCATAAATGTATTCCATTAAAAATGTCTATACACTTTTGGAGGGCTTGGCATATGGCCTTGAGTGTGGATGATAGATTGCAACGTATTGGTATTCCTATTGCTTCCAAATGTGATTGTTGTATGGTAGGTCATATTGAAGATATGAATCATGTGATATTTGAGGGTGATTTCCCTAAAAAAATACAGTCCTTTTTTGCCACTATTTTTGGTATTCCTATTGGTAGAGGTTGGAAACAGAATGCAGGGATTTGGTTCAGGTGAGCTAATGCATCTACACAGGTGGGTTTTATTGTGGGTATTATGCCCATCATTATTACTTAGCAGTTATGGAGGAGAAGATGTCTAGCTCGGATGGAAGGTATTTTGGAATCCCATAACACTATTGTCCATTCTATTTGTGTATGGCTTGGTTTTCTTTGTCAAATGACTAAACGGCCTAAACGGTTGTCTCATCGAGATGGTATGATTCTTGAGGCCTTGAGGATAAAACCGGTTGCCCCGAATGTTCCTTCTTGCAGAGTAGTAAGGTGGGCTAAGCCACCGTCAGGGTGGCATAAATTAAATACGGATGGTAGCAGTCTTGACAATCCAAGTTCTTGTGATATTGGGGGGATAATTCGTAACGAGTTAGGACAACATGTCCATGCTTATGCTTCACATGTTGGTCTTGGCTCTAACAATAAAGCGGAACTTATGGCACTTCTTCAAGGTTTGAGAATTTGTAAAGCTTTAAATATCACTAAGGTAATTGTTGAAATGGATTCAAAGGTGGTAATCTCTTGGTGGATGAGAGGAAGATGTGGTGTATGGTATCTAGAGGATTTTTGGGAGGATATTATGGAGCTGACCTGAACTATTCAATGCCAATTTTAACATGTTTTACGTGAAGGTAATAGAGTGGCGGATTGGTTAGCCAAATCTGGGGCTTCAGGGGAGGAGTTGGTTTTCTATACTCATTGTCGTATGCCTCGGTTTTTACGAGGGTTGATCCGTTTGGATAGTTTAGGCCTCCCATCTTTAAGATGTTAGATTTGGTTGTTTTTCTTGTCTTATAGGGTTGTCGTTATTTTATTTGGAGTTTGGTTCTTTTGGTTTTATTTTTTTATTTTTTGGGATTTGTTTTTTGTTGCCACGGCATTCCTCCGCCAAAAGTGAGGGTTATTAATATATATGGGAGGATGTCATTCTTGGATATGTGACCTTCCGCTCTTCTTAAAAAAAAAAAAATGATATGACTTTTACTATATCAATATTAATAGAAAAGTGTTTATGTTTAACATTATCATTTTGGTACAATGTGTATTGCTTAAACAAAATTATTTGCTGCATTTTTGGCATATTGTTAGAAACATGTTAGATACATTATATTCTTAACTGTTATAAATAGGGATATGTAACCTTATATTACATGTCCCAATATCTCTAACTCTATTAAGTCCAAATGGAGTTTGGGGGAATCACACATAATACAAAGAAAATGTTAAGACTGAATTGATGATGATCAAGTAACATAAATTTTAAACAATGAAGAAATAATACAAGAGAGCTTTAAGAACTTTGATTGTGTCTTGGTTATTACTTTTGTAATTTTTGTTGAAATGAGTATGTTTCCAATCAATGACAGTGTATCTCTGATAATGGTGTGTACATTTACAATTGCTTTTCACGTGACTTATGAGGGATTTTGTAATTTAAACGAGAAGTTTGATAATGTTTGACTGTTTAACAACAAAGTGTCATTATTTCTCACATTTCAATGGTTTTTATCTTTTCGATATCCTTATTCTTTCATAAAACTCTTTATGTTGAAATTTTTTCCTTAATTATGAGGCTAAGTTTGTAATTTCATAAAATTATATTATTAATTTCGAAGAATTACTTGGCATTGCTAATATTCACTATAAACGTCATGTCTATTGTGACTCTTGGTATTTATGATTTATTTTTTATGCATATTGTTTCTTTGGTGTTCAATTGATATTTCTTACCAAAAATTGAATGAATATATAGACACAAATGCCAGAGATCAAAATAGATGATGTATGCAAAATGTTTTGTTACTCACCAACTCAAGTGTAATTTAGGATGTATGATTGTCTCTCCCCTAAGGTGCTAGGCTATATATTTTTTCTTTCCCCTTTTAATGCTATAGATAACTACTTGTGTACTGTAAGCTATAAATAACTATTTTTTAAACCTCAAAAATAATTTTCTTGTGCATACACTTTTACTTCTTCCAATTTGTGATGTGTTCTAAAAAATGTGGAAGATATTTTATTTTTCACATCTTTTATCATTTCTTTTTAAGATAATGTGCTTCAAAAGCTTTCATATTGGTGCATAAAGTTATTGACAAGTGTCTCGTGAGTACATGATTCTTGAAAAACATACTCCCATATCATTCAGTTGTCAAAATGTTGACACAAAATATGATTTCACATAAGTTGGTATTTGTTTCTCCCATCATGTATAGATTCTACAACAAACTATTATATTTTAACTCATACTTTGCTTATAGTTTACTATACTCCAACTCTAACTATTGATATGTTGTCCAGTGACTATAGTAGCATTACCTTTTTTTTTTTTTTCCCTTAACAATTTCTTTATCATGATAATGATAATAGTAGAATAAGCACATACAAATATTGCCTCAAACCTTGCATTTCTCAACAGCGAAGCATAGGATTCAACAATTTTGTTTACTAGCAAATTATATCCTCATATTATAATTTGGTAATAATGGTTGACTCCAATAAATGAAATAAACAACATTTTGTATCAATTTGTCAGGTTAACTTTTGTGCTAAACAACATCCTGTACCAACATCATATCCTAAAATGTTTGTACTAAAATAAAATTAAGTTTTAGACTATCATAATTATAAGATATTTATATGCAAGAGTAGGTTCTTGAAATTCATATTTTAACAATTAATTTTCTATAAATTATATTTGAGGAGGTTCTTTAAGCCATCAGATTGTATCCCAAAGTGTAGCTCCAAAAGACTACTATATGTCGACAAGGACAAGCCACTTGGTTCATTTATCATATTACGTGATAGATTCATGTTATTTTGCTTCTTTATTGTATCATGTTTAATATCCAAAAATTCATTAATTTCAACACCACTGTAATTGGCACTCATTGTAGTTTCAACTTCCTCACAACTAGTACTCATCATTCACATTCCTAATTATAACACAAAATTATAATTAAATTCAATTAACATACCAAAGCAACAAATTTGAATATGGCATACAAATATATAATAGATTAATTGAAAAGGCTAGAGCATGCAATTTCTGTACACTTGACACAAATCATGCACTAACCACTGTTGGGAATATTATATATATATTTTTTTAGGTAACATGTATAATAACTAAGATGTCATTGGATAGTAAGTTGAAATGAGATGAGTTGTTAGAATATTATTTTTTAATATTATTATTATTTTGAGATTTAGAAAAGTTAAATTATTTATTATATTTTATGTGCAAATTTGAAAAAGTTGTAATAATAAGATGAAACACTTATTGTATCCAAACTGAACCTAACTTTAATAGATCAATAATCTGTCTTGAACCTTTTGTTACAAAACCCAACTCCAAACATCATATAAATCTTGAACTCCAATAATAAACAACCTCAAAGTATAGACAAATCACAGTCGAGTCCTCAAGCTTTTCAGATAATACTCATTAACTGTACAGCCATAAACAACAAATCACAGTGAATTTTTCCTTTTTTAATATATATTTGGATAGAGGCAAATCATAGTGGGTGTGAAAATATCCATTATAAATGCTAACAATAGAAAAGTTGACAACTTAGAGATTGTAATGAGAGATATTACATATCTTGAATTTATTGTATATTATTCTATACATGATGTCTTTCCACTTAGCTAGTCTATGGTATTTGATAATTTCTTTCCATTTTAATATACAGAGAATTCCTTTAGCCATGCCAATCCACATGAATCTTAATTAACAAGAGATATAGATAAAATTTAACTTGGATCTACTAGCGGGTGTTAATGAAGATGGTTGAGAATGTATGTTCAGATGATAGTTTCCACAATTTTGTCCAATTTGAGCACGAACAATATTTTTTTTTCAATGGTGCATTTGGTTTAGGACTAGTAATTTATACTTTCATATCAGATTTAAGATTCAAGCCACATAATAATTATCAATTCTAATCTAAGTCATTTAACTAATTAAACGGTTCGAATAGTCGCCTCTCTAGTTTCTCTCTGAGAAGTAGAGGTGGTGTGGTAAAGTTTCTAGTTTTGGAGGCTATCGGAGGATTTGAGTGAGCTATTATGGAAAAATTGAAGAAATGTGGAGTCAACTAAATCTCACAGAGGAGGAGGATGTGGCGATTGATCTAGAAAGTGCGGATGTGAAGATTGGGCAGAGAAAAGGAGAGTTATGCTTAATTGGGAAAGTGAGTATTGATCGAATTATTGCAAAAATGATTATGGAATCTACAATGGCCAAAGTATGGAGATTGAGCAGACAAACAAAATTCCAGAAGGTAGGCAACAATGTATTTATGTTAACTTTTGCAAATCGTGCAGGCAAGCAACAAGTCCAGGAGGGAAGGCCATAATTCCTGTATAATAGGTTTTTTAATTATCAAACCATTTGTGGATTTACTCAAACACATTTAATGGAGTTTGATGAGGAGTCAGTGTGGATTCAACTTCATAATGTACCGCTAGCTGGAATGAATAGATTGTGTGTTGAGAAAATTGGTAGCTCAATTGGGAGGGTGAAAAAGGTGGATGTTGAAGATGATGATGTGGGTTGGGGAAGTTATTTACTAGTAAAAGTTTTCTTGAAGTTGACGAAACCGATTGCTCGTGGGAGAACAATTACAATTGATGGCTCGAAGATTTGGGTCCATATCAAGTATGAAAAACTTCCTCAAGTCTGCTTTATCTGTGGATGTATGTTGCATGGTCCATTGAGGTGCAAACTGAAAGATAAAGAAGGTGCAAGCCTAACATAGTTTGGTGCCTATTACAAGCAGAGAATTATGGGAAACGGCACAATTTCAATAGTGGTGTTGTACATGGAAACAAATTATTAGAAGTTTCTAACCGTGCAAAGGTTCATTAGCAAACCGATGGTGTGGGTGGAGACAGTTTTTTCGATGAATTGTCAACGACTGAGCTTGTTGCGGAGTCTCATAATGGTTCTGATAGGCCCATTGTTAAAGGTGTAGTTGATACTTTTAATAAAGAAGATGTAATTGACAGGAGTGCGAACGAAGGTGTTGATCCGATAGAGAAGAACCAATGAGTCATTGAGGATTCAATGGAGGTTGTAAAGGATATAACGGGTTTTCAAAGTAAAGGGGAGTCAAAGTTTTCTAATGTCTCTGACATGGGTTGGGGCCTTGGGCCTGGATCTCAAATGAGGTTGGGGCCTATTTTGATTACTAATCCAAGTCCAAAAGGTAAATAGGGAAATGCATGTCTTCATATGAGTGCAGCTACTGGGAATTCCCATCCAGCATGCACTAGGCAGAATCAAGTGCTAACAAGGTCGAGAGAAGATGGAAGTCGCATGCATGTGCATCAGGTATTAAAACTAATTTACCTTTGAACTTATCTTAAATTGGAAAGAAATATGTTTTTACTGGGGAAGAAGGGGATTGATGTCTTAGTTTAGTTAAGGAAAATAGCATACAGGGGGAGAGTGGCAATTTGTCTCCAGTTTCTCATACTTAGTCTATGGGATTCTGTGTTGAGGCAACTGATCATAATCTATAGATGGAGACTGGTGTTCAGCCTTGCCGGGCACAATGAAATTCCTAAGTTAGAAATCATGTGGGTTGGGGAACCCAATGGAAATTTGTGTCCTTTATGATCTTGTCAAGAAGGAAAACCTAGATGTGATGTTACTTTTAGAAACAAGATTGCCTGCAAAAAGAATGGAGAGGTTAAAATATAGATTAGGTATGGAATGTTGTATGGCAGTTGATAGTGAAGGTAAAAGTGGAGGCATTGCTCTATTGTGGAAGAAGGATGTTTTAATTCCCATTATAAATTTTTCCAAATACCATATTCATGCATGTGTTAAAGAGAATGATGCAAGAGAATGGCTTATCACTGGATTTTGTAGTCACCCTGATACTAATAAAAGACATGAGACTTTGAATTTGCTTAGAAGTTTAAAATGTACCAATGAGAAAGCATGGTTAGTCTTTGGGGATTTCAATGAAATCCTGTGTAACCAAGAGAAAGGGGGGAAGGGCAAGGCCTGAGTAGCATATGAATGCTTTTAGATCAGTTATGGATGAGTGTGAGTTGTTGGACCTGGGTTATTCAGGGTCTATCTTTACTTGGTACAATCGAAGAGGAAATAATCATGGTATTTGTGAAAGATTAGATAGTTTTTTATCTAATATGGTGTGGAAGAATCTGTTTAGCTCGGTGTTGGTTATGCATGGCATTGTAATTTACTCAGATCACTCTTCCATAATGTTCTATGTTGATGTGGAGAGGAATCATTGTAATATCCCGCTCCTTCTTTTTCTTATGGTCACGAGTCTCGTTCTACTTGTCGAACCTCGATAGTGTGTTTTTAAAGATATTAAGTGGTTTTTAAAATAAGTCCTGTATTTTAAAGCCTTTGAATATTTTAAATGTCCTAAAAATATTTATATGGAATATTTTTAGTGTTATTGAACCAAGCCTAATTTTAAATAAGACAATTATAATATTTTTGAAGCGCTCCAAAAATATTATAATTGTGAAAAATTATTTTTAATTAAATGATTTTAGTCATTTAAAAATATTATGGGATTTAATTATATTGAAAATTCTAAATTTATTTAAACGGTTTTATTATCTTAAAAGTAATTAACAAATCTTCATCATTTACTTAAGGCTGAAGATTATATTTTATAAACTAAAGTTTAGTTAAAATAATATTTTATTTTAACTCCTCTTTATGTTTTCAGTTAAATTAATATTTACGCATTTTCAAATTAGTGTTTTAATTCTCCACCGTTAGATCGTTTTGGAGACCCTTAGTATGAAGGGCTTGGATTAAATACTTAAGCTCCTAACCTTTTCTCTCACTTTTCCCTTTCCCTCCATCTCCTCCCTCTCCCTCAGCTCACATGCAACCTCCCATTTCCCTCCACTGTAACTTCTTCTCCTCTCCAACCTAGACACTAGTGGCCACTCCACCTCACTACCACCATCGGCGACTACCCCTCATGCAAGGCAGCCTCCATTTCTCCCTCCATCGAATCTCTTCTCCTTTCTAGCCCAGCCACCACCGGCTTCTTCTGCTCACACCGGCAAGCACCTTCCCCCACTAGTGAGCCTCCACACAGCAGCTCTCTCTCTCCCCTTCCCTCTTTCCGAAACGGGTTTCACCCATTTCTCTCTTCATTGCGCTACTATTTGTGGCCAATTAGGTCACCAAGCACTACCATCGACTCCACCACCTCATCGGCTCCACCCCTATGGCTTCCCTTCCCCGTAGCACTCTTCCTCTCACTCAGATCACCTCACACATGCACACACACAATGCACGGGTTCGTCCACCCATGTCGCCGTACATAGCCACCCACACCATCGTACCATCATCAACAACCACCTTTTCTCACCGGCGATCTTCTCTAGCCATCCCCATACCAACTAGGCCCCTACCCTTCTCACTCTCCCTCACTCTCTCATGGGTCTTCCATGACCCACAGCCTAGATCCGCATCTATGGGCCCTAGTATCGCCTCCTTCTCGCCACCACAACTTCACCAGCAACCCTCTTAAGCTCCTCCATGCCTAGACCTAGCCTCCAACCACCCTTTGTCTCACACGCACCCTCACACTCTTGGATGCACTATTCACGGTGAGATGCCATCGTGCTTAGCCCTCACCACCATTCCGAGACCACCATGAGCCTCCCTATGGCCACCAACAACCCACACACCCAAGTAGCTCTCAACCACCATGAACATCCATTGTACGTGGCTAATCGCCACTATGCATAGCCTTCCACCTTCACCCATGGCCTTAGTCACCACTATGAAACCACTCCATGACCTCGGCTAGCTCACACAGCCTTGATCCACCTACCAAAGCCTAAATCTAAGTAAGAAACCCTAGATCCGGCCTTTCGAAGGAGTGGTTACCACCCAAGCTAATGGCTTTCGAGCAACACACGGGTTAATCCCAATGACGGTATAATCATCTTTCCTTCATTATTTATGTTAGACTTTAGTTCATTGATTGTGAAGTTGCTATGTAGTGAAGTGTTAGGTGTAGTTGCGTAGTGTTTTGTGAAGTGTTGTGGACGGTGCTATGAAGTGTGGTTGTAAAGTATGTGCTGAAGTAGTGTGCAGCATAATGTTGTGAAGGGAGTATGTGTGATGTGTACTTCATGTTATGTAGCGATGCACCGTGGCATGCGTCGTAGTAGTGTGTGGCGTAGTGTGAATGGAAGAGAGTTCACGTGGAGTGTGCTTTGTGTAGTGAAGTCATGATGCACCGGATGACGTAGTTAAGGAGTGTAGAATGTGTGGGTAGTGTCGGGAACTGTTAGGCAATGTCCCAGAGTTGTTGTAAGGTGACTCCTTTATAGTGACGGGTGTCACGGTGTAGCTGGAATTAGGCTCGAGCTATGTGACGAGACAGAAATGTAGTGTCAATAGAGCCTTGTTATGTCAAGTGTTGGGATGAATTTGTAAAGGGCCGGGAAGTAGGAAAGCCCTGCCAATCGAGTTTGAGTAGAAGTTAGTATCGGATTATGGAACTTGTTTATACAAGCAAACTTTAAACGAATTACAAGTTGATCTTAGGTGATAAGAGAGTAAGGTACATGTACATCTGGTGAGACACGTTTATCGAATGGATTTACCATATATAATGAATAATCTATCATAAGCATAGTTCCACGATGTTTAAGCCTCAGAATTGGCTTAAATTCATATGGCATGTATGGATGGGGATGAGGATTTAGTATGGGCTAGGATGTGTGAAGGAAGTGACAGGTATACCGTCTATGATTGAGATGCGTGACTTAGTCGGTCTGAGTTATGCATCAAAATGTGATTAATAGGAGATTAAGATGAAAGTCTTAGTGTCTTAACCCTAAGTAGATGAGCACTCGAGGTAGGACGTCCAGTTTGGAGGAGGTAGTGATTGTAAGTGGTCCCGAAGGTTGTAGCATAGTAAGGGACACGTAAGGGCACGGGATAGAAGAATAGTGTTCCCAAGCTAGGTGTAGTTCTATTTCCAGGTAAGTATTACGTTCATATTCTTCTAGAGTTTTTTAAAATATATGAAAATGAAAATAAAATGCTTTTCTTTTATGATGCTTTACTAAATGACATGGACGATGTTTTAAAAAAGAATGCTAAGTATAAGTTTTCAAGTATATGTATTTAATGGCCCTTCTTGGCAGCCACTTTTTATGCACAAAAAGTATTAAGTGTATGCATGTGAATGGATGTTATATGTAGTAAGTATTCTATTTATTTTCATGAAATAAAATGTGAGGCTTGTGCCTTTTGCTTTAAGCGATGCTTTAAAGGAAGTAAAGAAATTGTGTTAAAATGTCCCTATGAACTGATGTTTTAAAATGCTCCTATGAACTAATGTTTAAAGCTATGCCTTCAAAGATGGTGTTTAAACTCATGCTTTTAAATAATGTTTATGAATGAACATACTGATGAATGAAACAATGAAAGAAATGACTGAATGAATGAATGTTTTAATATATGAAAATACATAACAACCATATAAATGAATGAATGGGTACCAAAGAAATTGGTAGATTGCAATGCTAAGTAAGTAATATTGATAGTGCACCCAGTGTTGCCCCCCTGAATGAAAAGGATTACCAACCTGTAGCCATGGGCGGAGTCTGGGTCCAAAGGAAGACCATTAACCCTCACATAAGGGGTGTAATAATGTGTAACAGCCATTGGAAAGTGAGAAGAAAGAATATATACATGTTAAAAAAGAATGCATGTATACTCAGACTCTTTAAGAAATGAAGGCACGAGGCATGAGAAAATATTTTACAAAAGAGAAGAAACGTTTTACTAAAGAAAAATCATTTTCAAGAAAACCACCACCTCGTAATGTTTTAATTGAACGAATGTCTTATGTATAGTATGTATAGAATGATGAATGCATGACTAAAAACTTATGTTATTATATTTTGATCGTATGAAGTAATGCTTACAAGTTTTCGACTCATTTTAATTTTTATGTGTGCCCTCCCTTTGACAAGATGAGCAGTATGCATCAGGACAGACATGACCCAAGGGGACGAGAACGGAAGCTAGACATAGCGTTTTGTATGAAAAACTTTTAATTATAAAGTTTAATTTTTTCCACTGTAACTCTCTTTAAATTAAGAAACACGTTTTATTTTATAAACGTGAAGTCGTTTAGTTTTAAATGATTGATAATTCCTACTATCTTTCTTAAAATCATTTTTTAAAAGTCCCACCACAATGACAGGCGTTACAACCATGGAAGGGGTAAAAAATGTTTCAAATTTGAGGTAATATGGAGTGAGGCTGCAGATTGTGAAACTTTTATTGAAAAGGCTTGGAGAAGGGATGTTAGTAATATGGGTATGACTGCTGTTATGAGAAAGCCAGCAATTTTTAGTGAGCTGCTGTAAGATTGGATTAGGAGGACTTTTGGGCATGTGCACAGTAAGCTAAGGGAGGCCAAAAAGAGACTCCAACAATTATAACAACTTGACCCTCATTGTTGTAGAATACAAGAACATAATGATGCTAGAACTGAAGTTCAAAATTAAGAGATTTTGTGGAGACAGAGGTTAAAAGCTCTATGGCTCAAAACAAGGGACCAAAATTTAAAATTTTTTCATCATAAAGCTTCTCAAAAAATAAAAAAAATTAAAGAAGAAGAAGAAGAATACCATCATGGAGTGAGAGATTTTGAAGGTAGATGGCAAACTGAAGAGGGTTGGAATAAAGTTATTCTCAACTACTTCCATGAGCTTTTTCACTATTTTTGTAGGTAGTAGAGACATGAGTTTCCTGGATGGTATTACAACCAAGGTCACAACTGAGATGAATGAAGATCTTGCAAAGCCATTTAGTGAAAAGGAGGTGATTACAGCTCTACATCAAATGAATCCCACCAAATTGCTTGGTCCTGATGGAATGCCTCCAATATTCTTTAAAAAATATTGGCATATAGTAGGAAAGAATGTCATTGCTACTGTATTACAAGCCTAAAACACTGGTATGTTCCTTGCTAATCTCAACCATACTTTCATTACACAAATTCCTAAAAGGATGAAGCATGAACTTGTTGCTGATTTTAAACTAATTAGTCTTTGTATTGTAAGCTATAAGTTGATCTCTAACGTATTAGCAAATAAGCTTAAATGTGTTCTACCCTATGTAATTTCAAACTCTCAAACTGTTTTTGTATCTAGGAGATTAATAACTGATAACATTTTAATTACCTATGAGCTAGTTCATTTTCTTAGTCAGAAAAATAGGAAAAATTGGGGTATATGTCTATCAAATTGGACATGAGTAAAACCTGTGATAGGATTGAATGGAATTTTCTTGAAAATATTATGTTAAGACTAGGCTTTGAGTCAAAGTGGGTAGATCTAATTATGCTTTGTGTAAAATCTGTTTCCTTTTCTATTCTAATAAATGGAGAACCTCATGGACTAATGTTCCTATTAAGAGGGTTAAAGCAGGGTAATCCATTGTCACCCTACCTTTTCCTAATGTGCACTGAAGGATTGATCTCTCTACTGCATCACTCAAAAGAATCAAGAACAATTAAAGGCATTCAAGTGTATAGGGGAGCCCCTCGAGTTAATCATCTACTATTTGTAAATGATAATTTGATTTTCTATCAAGCAAACATGGAGGAGAATGTGAAGCTACAACAATTATTGGAGGTATATGAGTAGGCCTCTAGACAACAAGTCAACAAAAGTAAAACATCCATGGTGTTTGGTAGGAATGTTGAGCCTAACCTTACAGATAAACTTATGTATCTATGGGGGGGTGAGCAACTTTCACCAATATGGCAAGTACTTGGGGTTACCACCAATGATTGGACGTGATTATTTTTTTTTTTTGGTTTTTTCCCAATCTTAGACATAAAGTGTGGTAGAAGCTTCAATGGTGGAAGGAGAAATTGTTGTCTCAAGGGGGAAGAGAAATACTTATAAAAGCTATGGCTATGGCAATACCTATCTATACTATGAGCTACTTTAAACTCCCTAAAATTTTATGTGAAGAATTGTAAAGGATGGTTGCAAAGTTCTGGTGGGGACATAAAAAGAAGAGGAATAAGATCCATTGGGTTAGTTGGAAAACTTTGTGTGAATCAAAAAGGGATGGTGGCATGGTATTCAAAGATCTTATGAATTTTAATTGAACTCTTTTGGTCAAGCAGGGGTGGAGGATAATGCCTGATGAGACTAACTTGTTGTATAAAGTTTTTAAAGCAAAATACTTCCTAAAACAATTTATTTATTTTTTTTGGGTGCAAAATTAGGTAATTTACCTTCATATGCTTGGACAGACATTTGGGAATCGAGGCACTTTTGAAGGAGGAATGTAGATGGAGAGTGGGGAATGGGAAAATTGTAAGGATATGGCAAGACTACTGGTTGCTTGGTCATAAACCATTGATATAGATGAATGATGCATATATGTTCCAAAGCAATGTAGACTCACACCAGAATTGTGCTTTAACAGTTGATCATCTCATTGATAATAGTACAAGGTGGTGGGATATTGGGAAGGTAACAACCATTTTTCAACCTATAACTGCTGTAGAAATTCAGAAAATCATCATTTCGCCTAGAGATCATGAAGATAAGTTGATATGGGAGAAAAAGAAAGATAGAGAATACAGTATTAAAAGTGCTTATAAACTTCTATGTAATATGCATAAAGGAATTTAGATGGATAAGAGCTTAAGAACTGCAAGCCAACAATGGGAATGGAAAGAGATGAAAATTAAAAGTCCCCAACAAAAGTCAAAGTCTTTAGTTGGAGAGCTTGCAGAAATGGCTTACCTACTTTGAAGAATCTAAAGAGAAGACATGTTTTACACGATTTCAAATGTGTGTTTTGTGGTATTGAGGAAGAAGATCTAGTGCATGATCTATTCTATTGTCCTCATGTTGCTGAAAGCTGGAATAAACATCTCCCAAGTATGTCTTATGTTGGTCCTGCTGGAAGGTGTTAGGAGGTGCTGTCATCTGGGATTTAGACAGGTTTATATTGTGACAGATTATCATATCCTTGTTAATTGGATTAAAAAGGGTGACTGTAATATCTAGTATCTTGAGTATTATTGGGATGAGCTTCAAGTTTGCCATGAATGCTTGGATTATAGTGTGAGCCATGTCTTTCGAGAAAGAAATGTGGTAGCTAATTATCTTGTGAAACAGTGTGCAAGAGATTCTAATATACAGTTGATTGAAGATAGAGTTTCTCTTCCCCATAAGTTAAGAGGTTTGCTCCAGATGGATAGACTTGGTATTTCCTATATGAGGATATCTTCGTGAGATATGTTTTCTTTGCTTTTATTTTCTTTGGTATTTTATATCTATTTGCATTGGGTTTTTTTATTGCAAGTGGTTGTTTAAGTTTATTTTCCTTGTCTTTATGTTGTTTTGGAACATTGTAATTTTCAACTCGAGTCTATGGTTTTTTTATGAGGCGTGGGTAGTGGTATTTCTGTAATACTTGTAAACCCCCATGTTTTTTTATTGTAATTATGGTTTTTCCCCACAAAAAATGAGGGCAATCAATAAAATTGAGATATTGTCTTCTTCTTAAAAAAAAAATGTCTTCTATTGGTCAAGTAAAAGCTTTTACTGATCTAGCTAGATGGGCTTGGGACAAAGGTGGGATACCAGACCTGGAAATTTTTTTTCTCATTGCTTGGGGTATGTGGTACAGAAGAAATAACAAAATGTATGAAGGGAATGATATACTATCTGAGCAAGTAGTTGTGCATGCTTTGTCTTTGCAATAGGAGTTTCATAATATGAGACGCCTCCTCAACAAGCTAAGTAAAATATATTGTTTTTGGTCTCCTCATCAACAAGGTGTTTTGAAGCTTAATGTAGATGGTGCCATATTTGATTCTCAGCATTGTGCAGGGTTAGAGGTGTTTCTGTGAGATGATAAGGGGAATGTAATATTGGCAGCAAGTAGGAAGGAACAAGAGGTAAATGACCCAATAGAGATAGTGCTCATTGCTATTTTTATAGGCTTACAGCTATGTATGCATATAGGGATCACTAATCTGATGGTGGAAACTGATTTGTACATGATGGTGAAAGCTATACAAACTGATTCTAGTCCCATGTCATTGCTGGGTAATTTTCAGAATGATACTATCAAACTTATAAACTACTTTCAGACTAGCAGTATTCAATATGTTAAAAGACTTGGCAATATAGTTGCAGACAAGTTAGCTCGACATGCTTTGTATGTTCTTGATATGTTTGTTTGGTGGGATTCAATCCCAAATTTCCTAGTATTAGATCTTTGGAATGATACAAATGGTTAATACTTTTGTTGATGAATAAAGTCGTTGGTTTTCCTACTAAAAAAAAAAAAAAAAAACTAATTAAACGGTTAGACTTATCAATCCTAATTAATTAATTCGTGATGATTCGTGCCTAATTCATAAGTTGTATGTGACAAATAATTTCTAGTTCTAAATGTGTGGTGACTTCTTGTCGTTTCAAATTAAGTTTGAGATGTATATGAATTAACTCTTAATCTATTTAGTTCAATGCTAGATCCTCAAATTACATAATTGGACCTGTACGTGCATCTAGCTTGAGATGATACTTAGTACCAGATTGAAAGCTTGTTAATTGGGACGAGAAAGTAAATTTATAAGAGGTGGGGCCATTATACCCTTACAAAAATAAATAAAGAATCTTTAAAACTTTAAAAAATCTTTTTAAATATTCAAGTCAAAAGTCTCTAATGATAAATACTTTTATAAATATTATATACATTATCCCCATAATTGTTATGGAATGTTTAGGGCTTACAACTCATAAATGTATATAAATCTTTAGATAAATAAAGGGGATCTTTGTGGTTTGTTTTAGTCAAATAATTTCATGTGTTTTTAATTAAACTATTTACTCATCGTGTGGTTAACTTTTAAAAAGATCATATCAATCATACAGTCATAATTTTATTAATAAATTTAATTATATAATGAGCAGCTCTACAACCACCGACTTGGACCCGAATTTAAGTCCTGACAAAGTGCAAAATATTTTTATTTTTATTTTTTTCATGTATATTTAAAATACTCTTAAATACTTTTTTTAAAAAAATAAAATTTATAATATCAATAAAAAATACTTACTTAATTATTAAATAAAAAAAATTAAGTGTCCGTCGAAATAATCGATCTTATGTAATTGATATTCTAACTCATGTACAACCTCTAAATATGACATATATATGACAGAGAAAGGTTTGCTTTACTTTAATTATATATTCCAAAATATTGTTAAACAGATGCTTGGAACCTTATAAATAATCATCATGTAATGCTCATTTGTTTCCATTTGTTGGATGGGAAAAAGCCATTTTGAGGGCCTGAAGAACTGCCACTTGAACTTTATTGGTAGTAACTAAGAAAAAAATGCCATTAATTTGGGTTTTTTTTTCTTTTAATTTTTTAAATTTTTATGAAGAAATTGCTAATAAGAAAAATGTAAAGCCCTGCTGGTTAATGCAAAAGTGAGAAGGAATCGAAGATGAGATTAATTATATATCAAGAGTTGCTCATTGTTGTGAGTATCTTTGAAGTAGATAACCTAACATTGACTAGAGATCACAATGCCTTGTGTTGTCAATTTCTTTTGCTCTTTTACCCAGCCTGGTGATCCTGAAGTGGTTTTATTTTTTATTTTTTGTCTCTACAACAAATTTAAAAATCAAATTAGAGTAATGTTACGTATAGTTGTGGAATGCGTAAGTGCTGTATAGCCACTTTGAAAAAAAATGGGATCTATTATTAAAAAATTAATTTTTTTTCCATGTGAGTTCCATATTTATTCACTTTTTTCTAAGTGATTATACGACACTTGCATACTCACAACTGCAACTATC
The DNA here is from genome assembly GCF_018687715.1 of Carya illinoinensis. Taxonomy (NCBI): domain Eukaryota; kingdom Viridiplantae; phylum Streptophyta; class Magnoliopsida; order Fagales; family Juglandaceae; genus Carya; species Carya illinoinensis. The sequence continues at coordinate 36,614,727 of NC_056766.1, forward strand.
TTTTTTCTTTTTTCTTTCTTAAATCCCTTTTAAGTTATTGCTCAAACTTGAAGATTTGGAATAGGAGAAAGGCAAAAGAGTAAAGTGGAAAAAGATTATCTCAAATAGAGACAGATACATGATGAAGTAATCCATATATGAACTATCTATCATTGTCTCTTCCATTTGAGGGAATCTTTTTCCTTCTTTTCTTCTCTCTTTTCTTATAAAATAAGTTACTGTCAAAACGTCTGAGGGCCTCAACAACTTCATAATTCATGTCTGTGTATATAAATAGTACATATTCAGAAGTTTCTTATGCACTCACAAAAATCATATTCTATATATCAATGCCTATTCTCCATTTTTCCTAGAAGAGAAGGCTTTGAATAAAGGACATCTAACATATTTTTGATCTCCTATACATATCAATAAGGAATAAAACATGCAGAAGACATCATGAATTGGTATCCCAGTGAATTGCAACTTCTATTGATGCAGAAGCTCAAGTGCTTTCAACAAAGTTGGCCTAAACCTATTCACATCAATTTTAACGTTTTGTTTATTCAAATATACTGACTTAAATGCTTCCCATCCTTGTTTCTGGATTGAAACTGGATCCCTAAGAATCATATGGTTGGGGGGGTATTCTTTAATCAGAGTACTCTCTTCTATGCTTATCTTATATTCCAAGTACTTCAAGTTCATATCCTTTGAGGGCCCTCCAAAGTAATTTGTTGCCAGCCATTCAAATCCCCCAAAAGGAACTACTTGGATTAGAATTGCATTCATGGGGAGGAAAACAAGGTTAGTCAGACCAGCTCCATGAACCCCCATCAGCACATCACAGGAATTCACAATTTCTGCAAATTTTGAAACATCCATGTTAGCCTCTGCAACATATACCTTGAATCCCAAGCTTCTTGCCATTTTAGTGATTTCCTCCACGTTTGTAAAAGCTCTTGTTCTTCTTCTTGAGAGGATCAGAAGCCGGGGCCTTTTACGCAGACCATTTCTCAGTTTGATTGCAGTAGCTTTCTTTAATGCATAGGAACTTCTCAAGAATTCTCTGAAGTTTCTCATAGAGTAGGAATATTCTGAAGAATCAATGCTCAACTCTTTCTGATTTCGTTTTAGACCAACTATCACATTTGGAAAACAATGAACTTCTTCTTCTGTGTCAATGTCGATCAACTCATATCTCGACAACTTCTTAAGGATTGCTTGGAACTTTGAAACCCACCAAGGTCTTTTGTCGGTAATAAGAAACTGAACTTTTCCATTATATTGTCGAGAAGTTAAATATAGTGGAATAACCAAGTCAGTAAAATCGTGGAAATGGTTTCCTGAATATCCTCCTTGAGAAAACAGGATGGCTGGAACACTCTGGTTTTTGCTGCATTGAGGGATTTCCTCGTGACCCAATACTGATTTTACTGACCATTCCCTAACAAGATTCATTGCTGCTTGGTCACCTTTTCGAGCATAAGGTTTTATACTCCACGAGTTATTGTTTCCAGCTAAGATGCTCATTTGAGATGAAACAAGGAAAACGGAAGAAGATTTTCCTTGAACTCTTACATCCCCTTTTATTTCACAAATATCTCCTCTTGGTTTCATGAAATTGCACAGTGGCTCCACTTTCTTTATCACAGACTCCGTTTTCTTTGCCACAGGCTCAGTTTTCTCCATTTCAGGTTCCCTTTTCTCCTTTCCGGTTTCTGCAACTGAAAATGAAAGGAATCTTGTCATTCATGAGTTCAGGTAAATGCATTTGCTTGCCAAGATTGATCAAAGTTTACCTTTAACTGTTTCTGGGAAGCTGCTTGTATTCTTTTCAGATAACTGAGTCATAGGCACCGAGGGTGGAGAGGGGGAGGTGCTCGCATTCTTTTCTGCTAACTGAGTCATTGGCTCCAACAGTGGGGATGAGGAGATGCTCGCATTCTTTTCTACTAACCGAGTTGCTGGCTCCAAGACTGGGGATACGGAGTTGCTCGCATTCTTTTCTGCTGCTAACTGAGTCATTGGCTCCAAAAGTGGGGATGTGGAGATGCTCGTATTCTTTTCTGCTAACCGAGTTATTGGCTCCAAGAGTGGTGATGCGGAGATGCTCGCATTTTCGTCTGCTAACTGAGTCATTGGCTCCAAGGGTGGGGATGCGGAGTTGCTCGCATTCTTCTCTGATAAGTAAGTAATTGGCCCCAAGGTTGGCGAAGGGGAGCCGCTTGTATCTCTGATAATCAGCATTTTGAAACCAGCAGCCATAGACAGCTTCAAGTTCACTGTGAAACCAACACAAGATAACAAGACACAGTAAATTGCCTACTCAAAACGCAGCATTATAGCACAGATCATCAAAATCATGATGTATTTAATACTTAAATTTGACCCAAAAACTCTGCATGTAAGGACGTTCAAGTTAACACACATTCAGAGAACAGTTGGAAATATCAAAGTAATTTTGATACTTTTTTATTTTATTTTATGAAAACTGGTATATAAGATCAAAGTTCATGAACGAGGTACTTACAAACGGGTAGAGGACCCAAATAAGGCTTGAACACAGTGCAAATGCTCAATGCAATCAGCAGACAACCAAAAAATGCTCCATATCCGAATCTTTTCCGCTCATGCTTACTAAAGCTTTTGGCAAGTAGACCATTGTACATCGTTTTAATTGGAAGCCAAGCACTATACCCGCTAGATGATGATCAGTTTGAAGAAAATGAACAATATCAGAAGAATGAGGCTTTGCTTTAAAGCCTCCAAATGAAGCTAGCTAGCTAGATAGCCTCTGAATTAATAAGTCTAAGTCGACGGTAAAGCATGCAAGATTTTTGAATGCCATTTTGGTTGACAATTAGAAGAGGTTGATGAAGGGCATTTTCTATGAATTGTTGCTTCCCACGAAGTAGTTAGCTCATGGAAGCTTTCAAAAAAGATAATAAAATCCAACGGATGAAAGGGACTCTCGGGTTGACTGTTGAGACAAACATCTCTTTCCATGATTGCTTGCTGGGGATCTTTCTTGCATATATTGAAAGGAGCAGTAAGTCGTGGATTCTACCTTCCAAGGCCTCGACCAACTACGTACGCTTCGTGGAAATACATGGATTTCATAGTTTTTATGCAATTACTAAAACAATATTGATACATTCAACGTCTCAAATTGAATAAATTCATGGCCTAACTCTTTCACAAAACCGGTTCAAAGAGAAATATTTACTCCAACCTTATAATCATGTCCAAAATCAGCTTGTCCACAGACAATGTGAGATTTATTCCTCAACTCCCTCCCTCATGTGTAGGTCAGTATTTTTTTCTGATTCTTATCACAAGGTAAATAGTGTGAGTCTCCATTCGTCTTTGTGACAGGCTTTGATATCATGAAAAATTCGTGGAGCAGTACTGTTTTCTCAATTTTATTGACCCTCCATTATTTATCATTTAATATTATTTGAGAAATTTATTTGAAAAGCATTGAATGCTGTAGGGTTTGTATGATATATCTATATATCTTCGTACAAAATCAGTTACCAGGTTATACATAGAGCTCATGATGATCTAGAGGCCGATTATCTTGATTCACTTTTCATGAATTATATGTGACATTTTTCCAAACAAAATTTAATAAGAAAAAAAAAAAAGAGCAATTCAACTACTCGAGCAATATTTTAATCTAGTAGGTAACCACATAATTAAATAAGGCCATCCAAGCTTGAAATATATGCCTTTAGAGTGATTGAAAGACTGATAAAAACGCTGATTTGGTTACACAAATTAAAACCATATTATATCATCTCATCTTATATAATCATTACAGCTTTTTCAAGTTTCCACACAAAATATAATAAAAAATTCAATTTTTTCAAATCTCAAAATAAAACTAATATTATAATAATATTTTATTCAACTTTCAATTTAACATCTCATTTGGACTGTGTAACCAAACTAAGAATAATCAGAGCAAGCGAAAGTATTAGTTAGAGACTTAGACCAAGCTCAACTGTAGTGCTATTAATGTGTGTACACATATATATTTTATGAAGGAATTAATTAGTACTAGAATCCACATAAAAATAAATAAATAAATGCTGCATATAGAAGATCATATATTTATGTCGGTCGAAAATACCGAATCGAAACGATGAATTTAAACGTGGAGCCATCAAAATAAGTCGTAAGGTAGGAGAGGAGAAGGACATTTGAACAATAATCTTTTGTCTCAATGTTGGTGGGATGCATGATACGCAGGTTTAGTAGGAGTGTGCATTTTAATTAATTGGTTTTATTCTCAAGGCCGATTACGTGTGTGCCATAAAATAATATTCAATCCTATTTTTATAAGTGTTGGATATATCTCCAAAAGAAAGAGTTGTTAAGGGATTGTTGTCATAGAGATTATTAAAACTACCATTGTACCCTATATATATATATGATTCTCAACACTCTTTTTATTTAAATCTCTCTCTCTCTCTCTCTCTCTCTCTCTCTCTCTCTCTCTCTCTCTCTCTCGATATTGACAACTTTGAAGCACCTACCCAAATATATATTGACTTTATTCTGTGAATTGGATCAGAGAGTAGCTAGCTAGCTAGGAAAGATGTATCTCATGTATAACAAGCGAAGTCAATGTTAGGTAGCAATGGGGGGAGCAAGGGAAGTGATAATTAAGCTGTAACAATGAACCACATTTCCTCTTTGCTTACCTAAACTTTTAGATATATAATACCTCAACGATATTAATGATTGAGAAATGTTGTTTTTCACCCAAATTCTTCTTACTTTCGACTACATGAGTACTGATTGATGTGACACATGCATTTTAACTGGCTATTCATTTAACTGGTAAATATATGTAGCCACGACACATGTACGTACCGCATCAAGCTAATATGGTTGTAAATTGTAAAATTTACAATGAAAAATATTAATATTGTTCATATATAATTGTTTATTCATCTAAAAAATTGAGGGAAAAAATCATTTGATCAATTAATAATTAGTGCGGCCTTTTCGTTTATTAAAGTCTTTATTTTAATGCCCACCAAGATTTTATTTTGTCTTCCCACAATTATAATAATAACATGATTAATAATGACAAATGTAAATTACAAGCATTGATGATCAGATCAATTGAACGGTCTACCTGCCAAATTATTTTGTCTTGCTATGATTGAATCTTATGGATCTTCGGGCCACTTAATGATGACCATGAGTAGTCTAGTAATTAACAACTATACTTCCCCACCACATTAAGAGAGAATCAAAATGTAAACATATTGGATATATATTTAGGAAAATGAATTGTATAAGCTCATGGCGTGCTAATTTCATGTAGATCGACATGTTTAAACATATATGTTGGCATTGAGGGGGAGAGAGATGTTTGGGAGAAGCTTCTAATATTGGGTATATGATGTAGTTTATTTCGTGAAAAACAATAACGATGACAAATAAGTGAAAGTAAACATAAGCAAATCAATCGCTCGACACAAAATTAACGTAGTTTGGTTACGTGCCTACGTCTACAAAGTTGGAGAAGATTTTATTATGTTGAGGAATCACAAAATATACTTTGGAATGAAATCTCACAATTCAAAACACACAAACCGTACTAAATTGTTTATTAAATGCATATTTATAGTATCATATCGTGTAAATCCTAATTTTACTTTTCTATGTTATTAGCTCTAACGGAGTATCGAGTGCTCTTAGAGTAAGATCTCCATCCAATTCTCACTTAAGCCACTTATTGCGTAAATGTTGAGCTAACTTTTTACCTGATGCTTTTTTGACAGCAGAGAATGCCAAAATATTTTCCCCACAAGGCTTGGCCACGTTCACTTCAACTTGCACCTATCACCACCAGCCTCCTTGAAAATTAGGCGCCGGCCAACTCGCCAACAAAACTAAACTCCAGCAATTTCATATACAGAAATCCATGTTAATTGTTAACTATTTGTTATTATTTTTTTGTTTATTCGCCATGCCTTTATTTGTTTGCATGTGAAAGTCTTCAGAAAACATGCTTGAATTGTGGAGCGAGCCAGTTTTGTCTGTACGTAAGAGTAATTTACTTGTAATTGGAAATAGTCTGCTTTGTCAGAATTGATTGATTTCAACATTTGTTTGTACGTTATTTATAGTTTTGACTTGGAATTTTTAGAAGGGGAGATTGTTAAACTATTTGTACGTGTTGGAATATTCTTATTGTTAAGACTAGTAATTCATTGTTTAAGTTATCATTGAATATGCAGGTTCGAAATCGGCTCAGAAAAGTTCAAGAATTAATAAAACCAAGTTTGTGAGCGATACGTCTCGTGAGATAGGTGACTACCAAATGTGTACACTAAATGTGCAGGTTAGTACAAATGAGGTGTTTTCTTCTTCAATAATTTTTTAAACATTCTTAACCATTAAAAAAAATAATAATCACTTCCATCCTTCATCGTTAAGAAAAAATAAAAAAATAAAAAAAAAATATGATAGGACACATTTTGTGGGTATATTTAGTAGTCATACTATATATCATTTTCCTTGAGACATATCATGGAAATACCTTAACTAATTGCATGATCAACTGAAAACACCTAGCTAGGGAGGAGTCCCGTTTGGATCAAATGCTCCATAAGTAATGACTAATTGGGGCAACTTCAACACATTTTGATTTCTATATATATTGAAATTAAGGATGTTTCTGATCATCCGTTTTTGTAACTATAAAAAAATTGTTTATTTACTGTCAATTATTTCCTACCAAAATGACTATTTTCTGTTAAAATTAATTTATTCTCATCACGAATAGTTATTTTCATCACAAATAGCTCGTCATAAATACTCATTTTTATTGTAATTTAAGGTCTCCATATAAAAAGTTATAAGACTTGAATTTGGATAAAGTATTTGCAAACTTTTTTATTAATACACTATTAATGTAGAAGCTAATATTATCACATTGGTGTTTTGAAATTTGTATGAATATAATATATTTCTGGGTTAGTAGTACTCGTGCTACATACCAAGCTTATTTATAGCAAAACTCTAGTTTTTAATGTATTGATAATTTTCTGTTTTGGGGTTATTACACGATTATTCCATTTTTTTTTTAACCTTTTAAACAATCATGATAAGGGTTTTGGCTGAAAAATATCCCCTCAACTTCTTGCCACGATTTTTCCATCCCTTAATTTGTTTGGTAACACACACACATATGCAAATATATATATATATATATATATATGTAGCTAAATTGCTAAAAATACTGATCTGGAAACCGATAAGCTGTATAGAGAAAGAATTAGGCTTTATTTGGGAATACAATTATTTTCATATATCTCCATACTAACTGCTTTATTACTATTCACAAACAGTTTATTACTATTCACAAATTCTTTATAATTACTATTTAAAAATTATTCACTATTATTTATAAAAGATCTAAGATATTCTTAACATTGAAATGGAGTCTAAGAATGCCGGATAATAGTTCGAGCACATGGATATATATCATGTGTACGTGTTCTAAAAATAATCTAGGAGTTTGAAATATTTTGGCATGATGCTGCATGAAAGAAAGAAAATGAAAAAAGAAGAAGAAAATGATGTACTAAATCGAGATGCTTATGCTCTTTCGAAAGAGACATATATGCTCCAAATTAAACAGTACTCATAGGTGTTTGTCGATTATCAAAAAATAAGATGCTTAGTACGTAAGAGAGGCTAATCATTAATATAAGCAGCTTGCTATATATATATATATATATACGTGCAAGTCATTGTCCCTGAGCTACGTAAAATAGGCTTACGTATGACCATGCAGCACGTAGTAGTTGGGTCGACTCAAAATTTTTATTTGGTTAGTTCCTTGTGTTAGCCTATTATCACAAGACAACCGGCAAGTGTGTCATGTGCATGAATATATGCATATTATTTATTTATTTATTTATTGATATTTTTATTGGCAACGTATAAGATTGGGGATTAAGAAAAATAATCACTTTTGTACAATTATTCTTACTAGCTAGCTAGGCTCCTACTAGATCTCTTGGTTAAAAATTATATTTAAGTGGCGTAGGTTTTATCTCACTTATTGGGGATTGACGAGATCAATAGTTGGTGACAACAAAGGATCATCTTAATTGAGATATAGATAGAAATGAAGAAGATTTTACTATATTTAATAACCAACATTTAGGGCTCTTTTTTAATGTAAACTATCTCATCTTACTTCAAAATTTTTTATAATTTTTTTCACAAACATTACTTAAACATAAATATTACTTTTCAATTTTAGTTATTCAACTTTTTTGTCTCATTATTATCTAATCATTACAATTTTCTTAAACTTTCAAACAAAATACAAAAAATAATTTAACTTTTTTAAATTTCAAAACAAGAATAATATTAACAAAATTATATTATAACTATATTTTACTACTATTTACGCATTCTTCATCTTAATTCATATTGATAATAATATATGATGTATGGTCTACTTCATTTATCTTTCTCTTTTTCACTTCAATCCCTCAAATTACACTATAATTAATAATAGATTTTTGCAACGAAAATTTGCAATGGAATTTTTTTTCCTTGCTAAACTAGACCCTTTTTGCAATGAAACTCCATTTCTCTTTGCAAATTGATGCAATTGCAATGAAAAAATTTCCTTGCAAAATAATCGTTGCAAAAATCTCAAATCTAGAATGCTAATTCATTTAGTAACAATTTTGAGATAATAGCAACAATAGTGATTCATTGCAAAAAGTTTCTACCAATTACCAACATTTTCTTTTATTGTTACAAAAATTTTCTACCAATTACCAACATTTTGTTTCGTTGCAAAAAGTAAAATGCACATCAGCAATGATTTCATTCTGTTGCAACTCAGTTGGCCTAATTAGCAACAACATAATTTTGTTCCTAACTCATTTCCAATGAAACAAATTCGTTGCAAAAGTATTACTTTTTTTTACCAACGAAGCAAATTAATTGCAAATTAGGAGACATTTGTTACAAAATGGTAACCTAGGTAAAATATTTACCAACGAAATTTAGTTGTTGCAAATGTCTTAGTGCCAATAAATCAATTTCATTGGTATCATCATTTGCAATGGTATGATTTTGTTGTTAAAAAATAATTACCATCAATTTTCAATTTATTTACAAAGAAAAAAAAAAGAATGGAGTTAAAATTAAATTATCAATGATAAGATTTCATTTCAAAAACTATCTTTGTAATGAGGTAATTTCCTTACTAAAATATTTTAGCAACCATTTCATTCCTAGCTTGTAAATGATAGTAGGAGAATAATAAAAATTTATTACCAACAACCTTTTTTTCTTGCAAAAAACCTTTATTTCCTCACAAAAATATTTTAACAAAGATATAATGACTTTGCAAAAAGAAATTAGCAACGGAATCATTCTCCTTGCAAAAATAGATTTTCAATGTTAGCAACGAAATTATTTCTTTGTAAAAATATTTTACAAATGATATTCTATCCTTGAAAAAATTAATTACCAATGGTTATCATTTCCTTGCAAAGACACTTTACCCACCATATAATTTCGATGCAGATAGAAGCTAAGCAACGATTGCAATAATTTCGTTATTAATGTGTAAATCTATCTAACCGATCATACTAATTTTATTGCTAATGAATCAATTGCAATGAAATTATTTCATTGCCAAATAGTTAAAGCACATTTTAATAAGGTATTTACCGAAATATATTGCATATGAGAGAAATAAAAGTGTAAATGCTCAATCAAGAGGCCAAGTTGTTGCTTTCTAATTTTTCATTTTCTTTGGGCTATTTCTCTTTTGCATCTAGGCCAATTCTGCATCATATAGCTTCAAGCTTCAAGGTAAGCCTCTTCCAGTGGACCCCTATGACTTCTTCAATTTCTATGGAGAAATTTCTATTATACTACAATTACTTTTGCTTATGGAATAATAAATACAATAATTGACATTTACCTACTACTCTTGTTTTACAATGCATTTATATTCATGATCAATAGCGTCTGACTTTGACACAGTCCATTGCTAGTCATCTAGATGTTCATGCATGTTCTTGTCTTGAAAGTGGAGATCGTTCTCATCTGAAGCTATCAGCTCAATTAGGAGATTATTAGTTTTGGTCATTAACTACATATAGCCATGGATCCCTTCCAAGTATTTGATAGAAGTATTCTGAGTAACCATGTTACTTTTCAGCTGCTATATATAAAATTCAACTTTCCAAGTATTTAATATTTTGTCTAATACAAAATATAACAATTATATAGAAAATCACATATAAAATATAATAGTGTGAATGTTCAATCGAGAGGCAAGTTGTTGCTTTCTAATTTTTCAATTTCTTTAGGCTATTCCTCATTCTTAAATCTGACTCGTTATCAAAGTTTGTGGTTTACATAAAATACTCCTTTGCATCCAAGCCAATTCTGCATCATATAACTTCAAGGTAAGCCCCCTCCAATGGACCCATATGACTTCTTAAATTCCTATAGAGAAATTTCTATTGTACTGCCATTACTTTCGCTTATGGAATAATGAAACAATAACTGACATTTACCTACAGCTCTTGTTTTACAATGAATTTATATTCATGATCAATAGCGTCTAACTTTAACTCAATCCATTGCTAGTCATCTAAATGTTTATGCATGTTCTTGTCGTGAAAGTGGAGATTTTTCTCATATCAAGGCGTGAACTCAATCAGAAGATTAATAGTTTTTATCATTAACTACATATAGCCATGGATCCTTTCCAAGTATTTGATAGAAAGTATTCTAAGTAACTATGTTACTTTTCAGTTGCTATGTATAAAATTCAGCCTTCAACTCTTTAATATTTTGTCTAATACAAAATATAACAATTATATAGACAATCGTATGTAAAATATAATACTGTGAATGCTCAATCGAGAGGCCAAGTTGTTGCTTTTTAATTTTTCATTTTCTTTAGGCTATTTCTTATTCTTGAATATGACTCATTACCAAAATTTGTTATTTATATAAAATACTCTCTTGTATCTAGACCAATTCTGCATCATATAGTTTCAAGGTAAGCCTCCTCCAATGGACCCTATGACTTTTTTTAATTTCTATGGTGAAATTTCTATTGTACTGTAACTATTTTTACTTATAGAATAATGAATACAACAACTGATATTTACCTACTACTCTTATTTTACAATGCATTTATATTCATGATCAATAGCGCCTGACTTTGACTCAATCCATTGCTATTCATCTAGATGTTCATGCATATTCTTGTCTTGATAGTGAAAATTTTTCTCATCTAAAACTGTCAACTTAATTAGGAGATTAATAGTTTTGGTCATTAACTATATACAACCATAGATGCCTTCTAAGTGTTTGATAGAAAGTATTCTCAGTAACCATGTTACTTTTTAGCTGCTATATATAAAATTCAACCCTCCAAGTGTTTGATGTTTTGTCTAATACAAAATATAACAATTATATGGACAATCACATATAAAGTATAATAGTGTGATTGCTCAATCAAGAGGCCAAGTTGATGCTTTCTAATTTTTCATTTTCTTTGGGTTATTTCTCATTCTTGAATTTGACTCATTACCAAAATCTAATGTGTATATAAAATACTCTCTTGCATCCAGGCCACTTTTGCATCATATTGCCTCATGGTAAGCCTCCTCCAATGTACCCCTATGACTTCTTCAATTCCTATGAAAGAAATTTTATTGTACTGCAACTACTTTTGCTTATGGAATAATGAATACAATAACTGACATTTATCAACTGCTCTTGTTTTACAATGCATTTATATTCATGATCAATAGTGCCCGACTTTGACTCAATCCATTGCTAGCCATCTAGATATCCATGAAAGTGGAGATTTTTCTCATCTCAAACTGTCAACTCAATCAGGAGATTAATAATTTTGGTCATTAACCACATACAACCATGAATACCTTCCAAGTGTTTGATAAAAAGTATTCTGAGTAACCATATTACTTTTCAGCTACCACATTTAAAATTCAACCCTCCAAGTGTTTTATATTTTTTCTAATACAAAATATAACAATTATATGAATAATCACATATAAAATATAATAATTGTATTTATTACCTGGCCAGCGTGTATGATTAACTTTATATAAGTTCTCATACATTATTAGAGTTACACAAATTAAGGGGGTGAACCCCGCATCGTTCGTTTAATACAACTAGTCTTTTTGTATATTGGTCAACAATTATTGTCACAAGTAACATCACACCTGGGTACTAACTTAACTACTAAGAAAAAGTTTTCAACATACCTTTTCTACTTAAGTGAACTATGTTGTTGTGTTTTTTCGTATTTTTTGTATCATTCTCTATAAATCATGCCACTATTATGTTTATAATGTTTTGTTACAACGCCTATATGAGGACTCGAATACGGACAAGAGTTGGATTAATATTATAGATAGGTATAGAAATCAAGTTTATGGTGTGGGAGTTCAAAACTCTCTCAATGGCCCGAGATCATGCATATGGAAGCAATGTTATTTGATGTCCTTGTAGAAAATATCTTAATAACTATTATCATCCCATCTGTATTGTCGAAAAACATCTTTTTATGCGAGATTTTGATCAAAACTACACACGATGGATATTCTATAGTGAGATTGAGGATTTTGTCACAATTAGTATCCATGACGATAATGACCATCCCAATGAGCATGGAGATTATGTTGATGACATGGAAGACATGTTGAATGACATGGGTTTGAATAGAAAGTGTTTGCATATGACTTGGTAGAAAGCATCTAGGGTTTGAATAAAGCCCGGATTTGAAAAGAATAACCAGAGAAAATCATGAGAAGAAGATTTATATTTAAGCATTCAAGAGTTATAATAAAATAAAAAATTGTTACCTTTGTGCTTGGTGGGAATGGTTTTTCTCTTTAAAATTTGTCTAGCCATCGTGAACAAAGTGAGGGGGCGGGCTTTCAAATGATGGCGCTCAGACACTCTAGGTTCGGGAGTATTTAAAAGGAAGTCGGTCATCTAAAAGATATGAATTTAATCACCATTCAACCATCATTGCCTAAAGCACCGTTTGGTCAACAAAGTGCCATTGCTCTATTCAATAAGATCTATTCAGAACTAATGATGCAACTCAAGTTCCAATATTCAAACGGATACCACTGGCCAGTCTGTTTGATAGACTCTGATATAGCTATGTAAGTTCTCCTTTTACAAGGTGATCAAACGATGACTGTTCAGCTTGCTCTATTCATCCACTTATGGTCTGTCTGTGTAAAATGATGGATTGGAGAGATGGTCAAACGACGTGTTATTCGGCTAGCTCACAGACTGCACCCGTAATTAATAAAATAAAAATTCTAAAAAAATAAAATATTTTCTATTTTTAGGATAACATTAGGGCTAATTTACTAGATTTATAATTAAGTATTATTCATTGAAAAATTCTAGCTGATATCTGGGCACAAAATTAATGATGAAAAATTTAAAATAAATTTTTACCTAAAATGAGCCAAGCATTTATACAATATGGGGTAATAATAAAGGAAGTCCAAATATTGTAATTTACCTAAGATATGGTCACACAAGAGAAACAAAGCACACCTATCCAGAAAATATTGAAAAGACTATATAAACATCTACATAAAAAACACTCTTACTATTCAAATTTCTCTGAAAAGACTAATTCTAGGGTTCAATTGTTTTCCACTTCAGGCACTTACTTATTTCTATTGTAAATACAACATTTCTCTAGTTCGCATTTGTAGTGAAGAACAGAGGGTCACAAAAAATCTAGTTAAGTTAGGAACGGTTCTGAATCATCCAAAGATTTGCCCAACTCTAATTCATTTCATCTTCAGTTGAGAGATATCCGGATTTGGGAGTCATTATGGTTTGGCGGGTTCCGTAAGTTTAGTAGATGAGACCTTTGTTTTAGCCATCAACAATTAGTTTTAGTTTAAAATTCTTTGTCTACTACGTGAATCATTGTTTATTTCACATTAGGTGGTTTTGCACATACATTTAACAAAGTAAGATTGTGACGGGCTTTTGGCAGGACAATTTCAAAACTTGCACAACCGCCTATAGATTGAGTAAAGGTATGAGTTTTTTTTTTTTTGTGGAAATGATGCCCTGTACACATTATATAAATATTAGCTTATTTTGTCTCAAGACTTAAGTTACTATTCTTGTATCATGTCATAAACGGAGCATACTACACCACCAGGGTAACACAACTTTAGGGTTACTTTTATTAGGGTTAAAAGAGTAATGAATATATATATATTCATTCCTTTTTTCAATTGGAAGTTTGCTTTCATTGAACAAATAGCCAAATACTATATCATGTTGAAAGCTTGTTTGTTGGTGCTATGTCAAATAGTCCCTAATCATAGTATATGGATAAATATATTAGTATCATTAACATCAAAGATCCCAATACTTTAAATTAATTCAAGAGTCAACATGACCATATTTTGAGGCAAATATATATTATTGCATTGAAAATAGAAACAACCAACAAGGTAAAGAAGAAAGAGAAGGTATAAGATTATTGTAGAGATTATTTATACACTCTTAAATTTAAACCATTTTTTACAAACTCCAATTTCTTTTGAAAGAACAAAACAGAAAATTCCTATGAGACATGATGGGTTGTTGTTTTTGTTGTGTCTTTTTATTAATTATACTTAAAGTAATAATCAAAGACATTGGTAATATAAACTATTACCATTTATGAGATTTGTGACTTAATTGTTGCTAGCCAAGCTTGTGGTTGTGAGGCCCACAATGTTATGAGCCCATCCCTTTAGTTTTGTTATGAGTCCAGGTCTATTTAAGTCCAAATAACAAATATGCTAGTATGGTGATCAAGTCTTAAGAATAATTCCTGGAAAATCGAATTAGGGGATAATGTTATCTAAGTCATTGTCGAGTAATGAAGTATTTTTGGTTCTATTATTTTGTTCCTTGTATTTGGGCAACTAAGTGTCAATTTGTTAGTGATTGTTATCTTTAAATATTCTCTGGATGGAAAATGAAGCAGAGAATTGTTGCACAGCTTTATCTTCCAAGACTGATCATCTCAAACTAATCAACTTATTATTCTAGTTATATTTTTTGTTACTTTATTACTAGACTACTCATAACATTAATGTGCCTGATCTTGTAGGACAATTATCTAAAATAATAAAACTTAAATTTAAGGAAGTAAAAGATATGGTGGGCGACAATACCCGTGGAGGAGAACTATGTTCCATCGAGGGCAACTTAGTGTACGACGACGAAAGCCACAATGGAGACTTTATGCAATGCAACATATTAGGAGGCCATGTGCAACACGAGTAGGAACAGAAAGCACTGAGTCAACATTTGTAGCATCAGATGATGACTTAATAGAGCCACCTAATGTTGTTTATGAGAGTAACTTAAATGATACTCCCATGGTGGAAGCTGCAACCACAAACCACCCCGATGAGCCCGATAAGCACATTCATATCGCCATGCTTTGAAAATTCTTTCAAATGGAGCATGATGTACATATAATTGATAATAATGATGTAGATATTCATATAGAGTATTATGTGAAGAACTTGTTTGTATTGTGCTTTTATATGTAGCTTAACCAACAAGGAAGCAAACTCGTCGTGGGGTAGCGAGTGGGAGGATGTTTGCAAATTTTCATTCTATGGGGCCCTTCTACTATTGATTCTTGAGGGACATATCTCACACTCATGTAATAATGCAAAAATTTATAACTGTTGAGTGCCATGGATGGTGACGCACCATACAAACATGATGCATGTTAGCTGGAGGTTTGATCCAAATGAGGAGAAAGAAGAACTAATTTAGCATGTCAATGTGAGTATAGTCACACCTATTTCCAGCATATAATTTATGAGTATACTATTTTTGCTTAATCCCCCATAATAATTTCTTACGTTACATTATCAAGCATATTTCATTCTAGATTGGGAGAACCTGAGTCATAGAGAATGTGTAGAATTACAGTTATAAAGTAGTTACAATGCTTTTCATCATCAATTGTACTCAAAACATAAGAGAAGCAATATACATGCAACAGCCTTGGCAAAAGGGTCAACAATGGTGGATGCACTAGTGTGGGAAAAGTTGTGTGACTGATGAATATCTCCTGTCTTTCAGGTAACACATAAATCATATCACTTTTAGGGTTAGTTTAAATAAATTAGACAGGTGGGGATAATGTCCCAATTTCAAGTCGTATATACATAAGCTGTTTTTTAGACTGAATTTGTATGAAAGATATGTTATGCATTAACATTGTATGATAGAAAAAAGTGCAAATTTTGATTAAGTATACTAATTCATTTACATAGTTTAGATGACTTAGAAATTATCTAGTCAAAATAATATGAATAGGGAGAAGGCATAATCAAATCATGTTGATCAGGTTGAAGTCATTTGTCAGGTTGATCGTAAATAATGTAAGGAATTTCTATTATATATAATATCTCTAGCTATTAAACATGCGTGTACGAGTCATTATAACCATAATGAACTATAATTACTTTGCAACGTGACATGATCAACAACTTGGTAGGTTTTTATAAGTTATCTTAGTGGTCTGGCAAGAAAGAGAGATTTGTTACAAAGCACAGTGGAGACAACTATGTAAGCAACATTAACACTATCATCCATTTAATTTATTTGTGTTAAAAGAATATTTATTTACATAAGATATTAGTACTCTTTGTATAATAGAGTCAAATAGTTTGCCTATGGAAAGATAAAGATGTAGCAAAGGAGGTCATCAAGGAGGTGCAAGGGGACAAATCTGGGTATATCCAAGGGTTGGGCCGTCTAGTTGTACCTGAATCAAAACTAACCTCTCATTTGGTCACCAATCTAGTACAATAAGTTGAGAGCTATAAAGATAAGTGCGATGAATCATAAGGGCTTTGCAATCAGTTATGGAGAATTAGAGTCTCTATGAAGAACACATAAGCCTGAGGTTGACCTAGATCATGGAGTCTCAAAGAGAACCTAGAAGTGATTCATAGGCAATTTGACATATTTCAAAAAGACATGCAGCGAATTTTGGCCAAAGGTAAATATATGAAAATTCTAGGAACATATGTTATTTTGCACATGGTTCATGAGATGGTTTGGAGACTAGTGGTCTTTTTGGTCACTGTCCAAAGTTTGGCTATGTATACAGTAGATAGATGCATGAGAAGAAATAGGGAATAAGTTATTTTGATAACTGAGGAAAATGATGTAAATATGAGGTTGACAATGGCTGATGTAGATTATTTTGTAAATGTCACATCACTATAGTTGGACTTAATGTTAGTCAGGTGATAAATGTTAGAATTAGTATTGGAAGTTAGGTTAAGGTAAGAACTACATTTATATGCAATTGCTTTTTGGACTATATATATAGGGTAGTTACATATTAATGTTTTTGTGTGGTCGAGCATGAATAATTTCCTTGATATTGTAATGGACTTCAATGAAATGGTGTATATAGAATGCTTGTATGAAGGCTATTGTGCTATAAAATTAATGAAATACATGTCTTGTAGGCATGTGATTGTGGAACATAGAGAAGTCAATATTATTGTAAGAACTAATGATGCATTTTCTTGTGCATTATATGTTTGAAATTGATATGTTTGGATTTATTAATGATATAAGAGATCATATGAGATGAGATTGTAAGAGATCTGGTCAATCTAATAGTACATTTTGTCAATAGAAGGCCTTAAATTATGCCTTGTTAATAGCTATTAATCTAGATTGTATATGCTCTCACAAATAGGAGAGGAGATTTAGCTTACCGTGTATAGCTTCCTGAAATCACTCTATGTAAATTAGCTAGCTTACCATATATAGCTCCCTAAGATCACTCTGTGTGATTAGCATGTACAGATTTACGTTTCCTTGTATAACTGGCAGTCTTGCCTATATAATGAATGACCTTCTCAAAAGAGATAACAATTTGAATCATTCTCTAAGAAATCTCAGTTGGAAAGGTCTGTGGCCGACAAAGCAACTTGGGATGCCAAAGATAATCAAATCATGTCCTGGATTCTTGGTTCTATGGAGCCACATCTGATTCTTTCTCTGCATCCTCATAGCTCTGCAAAGGCTATGTGGAATTATCTCAAGCAAGTTTATAACCAAGACAACAATGGTAGGCGCTTCCAGATTGAGTTGGCCATGGCTAACTATACTCAAGGGGATCTATCAGTTCAGGACTACTACTCTGGTTTTCTAACTTTGTAGAATAATTATTCCAACCTTGTTATAGCCAAGATCTCTGCAGAAGAATTGGAGGCAGTACAACATGTACACATAATTAGCCAAAGAGACCAATTTCTAATGAAATTGAGGCCTGATTTTGAATTTATTCATGCATCTCTAGTAAATAGAGATATTGTTCTGGTTTTGGAGGCATGTTTTGGAGAACTCTTGCATGAGGGACAACATCTCAATACTCAGAATATTATGAAGCAATCTCATGTTGCTTCTAATACTATCTCAGTTGCCTATGCTACTCATGGCAAGGGGAAGTGTCGTGACATGAGCACCACACAGTGCTATAGTTGCAAGAAATATGGCCATATTGCCCCTAACTTTCCTAAAAAATTTTGTAATTATTGCAAGCAACCAGGGCCCATTATTAAAGACTATACTATTCATCCTTCACGATCCAACAAGGTCTATCATGCTATTGTTATTGGTGACTTACAGCCAACTATGCCTGCTACTACTACTGCAACTTCTGCTGTTGCTTTAGAGCCTCTAGCCCTTTTTCTAACTCGAGAAACAATGCAAGAAATGATTGTGAGTGTATTTTCATCATTTGGACTTCAAGGTACTGGGTCTTCATCTCCCTCTTGGATCTTAGACTCAGGTGCTTCTAATCATATGACTAATTCTCTCCATGGTTTAGGTAATGTTCGATAATATTGTTGCTCTTCACATATTCAAACAACCAATGGTAGTGCTCTACCCATTGTGGTAGTTGGTGACGTATCTTCTTCCTTTTAAGGATGTGCTTGTATCATCTAATCTCTTTGTGAATTTAGTTTCTGTTGGCTAGCTTGTGGATCAAAATTATGATGTACATTTTATTCACGATGGTTGTGTTGTGCAGGATCAGATGTTAGGGCAATTGATAGCAAAGGGGCCTAAGCATGGACATCTCTTTTCTCTACAACTACCTGTTCCAAGAAGCTTACCTTCTTTCTTTGTATTATCTTTACTTTGTAATAAGTCTAGAGTTTCAAATAAAGTCTGTTATAAGCGCCTTGGTCATCCTAATTCTAGGTTTCTATCTTATTTGTTGAAATCTGGTCTATTGAATGATAAAGAGCATTCTTTGTCCACTATGTTTCTTGATTGTACAACTTGTAAACTTGGCAAAAGTAAGACTTTACCCTTTCATCCTGAATGAAGTAGAGACACCCACAGTTTTGAGATCATTCAAAGTGATGTTTGGGGTATTAGTCCTATTATTTCTCATGCCCAACACAAATATTTTGTTACATTTATCAATGACTATAACAAATATACATGGGTGTATTTCTTGCGGCACAAATTAGACTTTTTTCATATGTTCAAACAGTTTTTAGCTCTTGTTGACACTCAATTTTGAGCTGCTATTAAAATTCTTCGGTTCGACTTGGGTGGGGAATATATGTCTCATGAGTTCCAATATTTCTTACAATCTAAAGGTATACTCCACAACAATCTTGTCGATATACTCCACAACAAAATAAAGAAGTTGAAGAAAAGAATCGTCATCTTTTAGATGTTGTCTGGACTATGCTCATTGAGTCTTTGGTTCCTCATATGTTTCGGGTAAAAGCACTTATTACAGCAACCTTTCTTATAAATAGACTTGCTTCCCAAGTTTTGGATTTCGAGTCTCCATATTTCAGGCTTTATGATCACAATCCTACCTACACAAATCTTCACATTTTTGGATATGTATGCTTTATGCATCTTCGCCCACTAGATAGAAACTAGCTTTCTACCCAATCCATCCGTTGTGCCTTCTTGGGATATAGTGTCACACAATAGGGCTATTTATGCTATGATCCAAACTCTAATTGGGTTCGTGTTTCAACGAATGTGCTCTTTTTTGAAAACCAATGGTTCTTTTTTACTTCTTCCTCACTGGAGTCTTCCATTGCTTTTTTGCCTTCTTTTGATGACACTTTTAGTGCTCCTAGTACTCAGATTGAGAGGTTCCACTAAGCATGGTAAACCAACAGAAACCTCTAGTGCTACCCCCTTCTGCTTCTGTCTTGCCATTTGCTCCTTTGCACCGCTTCTCTAGAGTAGTTGGTCCTCCTGACCGTTATAGATTCCCGTCACTTATGGTAGGTACTACTACTTTTGCAATGTTTGCCACTTTATCTTCTATTGTTATTCCTACTAGTTACTCACAGGCAGTCAAAGAGAAATGCTGGCAGCAGGCTATGTAGGAGGAATTATGTGCTCTTAAGGCTCATAAGACTTGGGAAGTGGTGGATTGTCCTGCAAGTGTGACTCCACTTGGATGTAAGTGAGTCTATTTTATTAAGGTTAAGTCTATTGGTAGTTTGGACAGGTACAAAGCCTACTTAGTAGCTCTTGGAAATAATCAAGAATATGGAATAAATTACGAGGAAACTTTTGCTCAGGTTGCCAAAATGACCACTATCCACACAATTTTAGCTATTGTCGCTTCTCAAAATTGGGGTTTGCATCAAATGGATTGTGAAGAACGCCTTTCTTCATGGAGATCTCAAGGAAGATGTTTATATGCATCATCCTGCAGGTTTAATTTCCACCCCTACTTTGACAGTGTGCAAGTTGCATTGCTCCTTGTATGGTCTCAAACAGGCCCCTCATGCATGGTATGAGAAATTTACTTCTACCCTACTCAAGTTTGCTTTTCTCAAAAGCAAGTATGATGCATCTTTGTTTCTTCACAAAATTGTGATTGTTGTTGTCATTCTCTTGGTATATGTTGATGGCATAATCGTCATAGGTACTAATTCGATTCTAATCTCCCAATTAAAGCAATATTTACAGGACTCTTTTCACATGAAGGATCTGTGATCTCTTACGTATTTTCTTGGTCTATAAATTACTACTGGTTCATATGGTATTTTTCATTCACAACACAAGTATGCCCAGGATTTGGTGGCTGCTGCTAGTCTACAAGACTCTACCCCTCTTGATACACCCATGGAACTTAATCTCAAGGTGTGCAAAGAAGAGGGTGACTTTGTTATCAAACCCTGTACCCTATCATACATTGGTTGGCAGCTTGGTCTATCTTATGATTACTAGACTTGACATTTCCTATGCAATCCAACAGGTTAATCAATTCATGGCTTCTCCTCGGCACCTTCATATGGCTATAGTTCGAAGAATCATTCGCTATGTCCATGACACAGCTTTGCGAGGGCTTTCCTATCTTGCCAGTACTTCACTTCATCTTGTAGCATATAATGATGCTGAGTATGTCGGGTGTAGTTACACTCAATGTTCGACTATGAGTTGGTGTATGCTTCTTGGTCCAACTCTTATTTCTTGGAAAAACAAGAAACATGACCATGTTTTTAACTCCTCTACTAAGTCTGAATATAGGGCCATGTCCCAAGTTTGCGTTGAGATACTTTGGCTCCAGGGGCTATTGGCTAAACTTAGCTTCTCTCCAAGTGATCTTACTTCTTTTCATGTGGATAATACTAGTGCCATTCACATTTCAGCCAATCCCATCTTCCATGAACGCACTAAATATATCGACATCGATTACCATTTCATCCATGAGGCGTTTGAAGCTTAGACTATCTCTCTTCCTCATGTGTTTGGCAATCTTCAAGTGGCAGATATTTTCACCAAGGCTCTAACACGGCAACATCATAATTTTCTTACAAACAAATTGATGCTTATGGATAACTCACATCAATTTTAGAGATGATGTCAATAGAAGGCCATAAATTGTGCCTTGTTAATAGCTATTCATCTAGGCTATATATACTCTCATAAATAGGAAAGGAAATTTAGTTTACCATGTATAGCTTCCTAAAATCACTCTATGTAAATTAGCTAGCTTACCATATAAAGCTCCCTAAGATCACTCTATGTAAGTAGCATGTATAGATTTAAGTTTCCTTGTATAACTGGCATTCTTGCCTATATGTTATATAGGCAATTTGAACCATTATGTTACATTTTAGGTTACAGATGATTTTTTTTTATAAGTCCATGACATTATATGTAGTAGTTATCTAGTAAGTTTAATTGCATTGTAAAATAATGGACATTATGTATATAGACGATTTGTTGAAATTTTTATAATTTGGTGCTCCTTTAATTTGCAAGCCAATTCAAAACCTAGCACATATTAAATCACCAAAACCAAACAAAAATTGCAATGACAAATGTGAAAAATTTCATGTATTTGCAAAAACGTACTTACATTGCAATATAAATTATCTAGTCAAGATATACTTTTGCAATGATTTTTATTTGTTGCAACTTCACAAATTGTAAGGAAAATAATTCGTTGCAATAACGTTCACTAATTTTGTAACAAAAGTGTTTCAGTGTCAAAAAATATTTGCAAAGAATGGACATCGTTGTAATTGTTGATTTGCAACAAATATATTTTGTCACTATAATTAGGACTTAACACAAATTTGAAAATCCAACTCTGTGCCGACTCTGCTCCAGCTTCGCTCCGACTCTGATAAGTTGAAGCTGCAATCGAAGCTTTTTTTACCAAAAAAATCAAAGTCAGAGTCAAAGGTAGCAATGTACTAACTCTGACTTTGATTGTTCAACTTAGATTAAGATATTTTACATATTTTATAAAAATATGTCCCTTTTATATATTAATCATATATAGTTATATAACTATAACTTATATAGTTATTAAATTTAATAGGATATTAGTATCAGCAAATTATTATAAAATAATATACTTATACTATAATATAAATAGACTAAATTGACCAATAATAGTTTAGTATATGTAAACACCATACTATTAACTATTATTACCAAGAGAGTCCAAATCTATACGATTAAAAAAAGAGTCTCTCTCTAAGGAGAGTTCCAGTCCTCGGTAAGGAGAGTCCCAAGTGAAGCGGGATGGAAGAAATCAAAGATCGGTGGAGCAACTTGAGGCTCACGGAGGAAGAAGAAGAGGTCATTGAGTTCCCTCAAGGATGTGAAGAAGAAATACAGCGTAAGGGGGAAAGAAGTCTTATAGGAAAGATATGTTCAGACCGAGTGATTGGCAAGGAAGTCATAGCTAACTCAATGGGGAAGATATGGAGAATTAGCAAATGAGTTGTGTTCCAGGAGGTGGAAAAAAACGTCTTTGTTATTACATTCACCAATCATGCTGATAGACAGAGGATCCTAGATGGTAAACCATGGCTATTCGCAAGTGTGTTATTTATGATTCTGCCTTATGATGGGGACTTACAACCCGGGAAAATGCATGTCGATAAAGAAACGTTCTGGCTACAAGTCCACAATCTCCCATTAGGCTTTATGACGGAAGAATGGGGTCATCGTATCGGAGCATCGGTAGGGGAAGTGCTGGATGTTGATGTAGACGAGGGTGGGATAGGATGGGGTAAATGCTTGAGGGTGAAGGTCGAAATGAAATTACAGAAGCCCATGGCCAGAGGTAGAACTATAATGGTGAATGGGAAAAATGTATGGCTAAGCTTTAAATACGAGAAGCTTCCAAAGATATGCTTCAGCTGTGGGTGGATTTTACATAGTAAAAATGGCTGCCTGAATGAAGCGGGAGGCAACCAGGCTTCCATTTCCCAGTTTGGTTCGTGGCTAAGGGCAGAGGACAGTTATAAAAGACGGCCAGTCTTTATTCCCTCAAATGGTAACTCATATGGCCGTGAGGATGGACAACAGGATCTTGTAAAGGAAGCTGGAGGTAGCGAAACAGAGGGTTCTATAGGAAGCACTGCGAGCAGGAGACAAGTAAAAGATCTAGCCCATGACCAAAACAGAGGAAGGTCTGGTGGCAGTGAAAACTATGGCCTCAGAGGAGGGACGACAACAGTGGACATGAGGCAAAAGAATTTGGCGGGAGAATGAGGGAAGACTGCTACAGAGGACGAGACTGATGGGACACAATATGGGGTGATGCAGAGCGTAGGCAAGAGCCTACACTGTGGAGGAAACCTGCATGGGGATGAGGTTCATGCAGGGCGGGAAATAAGTGAAACTCTGATGGGCCTAATCGTAACGAGTTTGCCAAAAGTGGCTGTGGAAAAGCCTAATGCTACAAACGAGCCCAACAAACAGACACAAGAAAGGATACAAGATGATGGGGAAAGGCCGACGTTGGAAAAGGCTATGTTCAAGAGTCAGTTATCAGAAACGGATCAAACAGAAGGAGCAGTGACTTCTAACCAAGGGAGCCGTAGGTGGAAACGCCATGCAAGAGGACAAGGATCATCTCCTATGGAGGGAGGTCTGCAACCAGGGATTAAGAGACCAGCAGAGTTTATTGAAGAGGCCTACGTTGCACCAGCAAGAAAGAGAAGAGGTAAGAACTCTTGTTACAAAAAAATTAACTATTATTACTATGTGACACTAATGTATAATAACATGTAATACTAATGATATAATAACATTTAATGCTAATGTATTATGTAAAAATAAAAATATATTAATTTATAGTGGCATGTAATACTAATATCTTTTTATATAAGTATGACATGTAATACTAATATATAATAATTAAAGTATAATAATAAATACTAGTAATGTATACTAATCAATGTGTAGTAACATGTAATACTAATGTATAAACATTAATATATAATAACATATAATACTAATGTATAATAACATTAATTTGTACAATAATTTATTTTTTCAATTTGGGTTATGCTTTAGTAAAATTGAAATTTGATAAAAAAATATCTAAAAAAAAGAAAACTAAAATTTGGAAGCCTAATCTGATTAGTAAGAGTCCAAAATTGTCAAATTGAGACTTCAAATTGGCTACGAAAAATTTCCGATAAAAAGTCCAAATCCGACTCTGTTCTAACAAGTTAGAGTTGAAGTCGGATTGGAGGCTATGCAAATCATTGAGTCAAGGTCGGAGATCGGATTTGACCTCCAAAAAAGTCAGAGTTGGAGTCAGAGGTACAACACTCTCACTCCAACATTGTCGATGCTCAACCCAAGCTATAATACAATTGGAACAAATGTAAATCGTTTACAATGAATCCATTTGTGGCGGACTTGCATTTGCAATGAATGGACATTGTCACAAATGAGGTTTTCCAAATGTAAGTCCCCTATTGTCGTTGTCAATAATATCTATTCTCGTTATCTATTCAGACAGCGAGAGTATATATTATTTCTCTTTTTAACTAGTTTTTTCTTCACTAAACTTAAGCAAAGAAGCTTTAGCACCACACCTCTAATGGTGCAGTGGTGTCAACACCTTGTGTAGGATACAACTTGGGTAGAATTGAAGTACTTAAAAATCAAAGTCCTACATGCTTAAAAAAGTATTTTTGTTTTATTGGCTAATCTCCAGATAGCAATGGATACAACTTGGGTAGAATTGAAGTATTTAAAAATCAAAATCCTACATGCTTAAAAAAGTATTTTTGTTTTATTGGCTGATCTCCAGATAGCAATGGATACAACTTAGGTAGAATTAAAAGTTTTTATTTTATTAAAAAAGAAAAAATTTCAGGTCCTGGTTTACAAACCTACAATCACATTTATCTTCATAATTTTCTTTTCTATATATAAATTATCGACATCTAAAAACTATATATATAGAAGTATAATATATAGTAAATGTCAAACTATCATGACTTAAGCAAGATCGGTTCTCAAAACGACAATGGTAGGGAACCAAGAATGGTGCCCCTACATTGTACCCATAAGTACAAATATATATTTATTTTTTTTCTTTCAACAATTTTTTAAATATTTTTAAACGTTTTTAAAAAATAAAAAAAATCAATACATTAATAGTCAGTCATTGACTATTAATTAAAAAAATAAAAATAAAAATAAAAATAAAAATCATAATCAGTCAATTTTATCGATCATTTTTAGGAATCCAACTCCTCTTCTCTCTAGAGAGACAAACTCCTTTTTTTCTTTAGAAAAATGCTATTATAACTCTCGAATGTATCTATCAAATGTGACCACTCATATATTTTTATTTTTTATTTTTTCTTAATGGTTAAAGATGTTTAAAAATTACTTAAAAGAGAAAAAAACAAAAATCATTTTAAAAGAAAATGAAAAAAAAAATCATTTGGATTGGTGTGCACATAATTTGATGTGCACCCTAACATTGTCATTTTCATTAACCAAAACCCATCCCTTTTTCATTTAAAATATTGTATATTTTTCAGTTTTTCCTTTAATTTCCTCAATCGTGACGAAACTCCTCTTAAGGCTTTGTTTGTTTTCATAAATAAGATAAGATGATCAGTTGATATTAAAGTTACAAGTTGAATAAAATCTTATTAGAATCTATTATTTTTATATTGAAATTTGGAAAAGTTGAATTGTTTATTTTATTTTGTATGGAAATTTAAAAAAGTTATAATGATTCGATGAGATGAAATGAAAAATTTTGTGAAAACAAATGAGCCCATGCCCCATCATAATGTTTTTCAACTGACGATCTAACAATACCAGGTGGGACTGTCGGGAGATGTTAGGCACATGTAGCTTACCAACGACCTGGCCCGTGTGTGCACTCCACATGCCACTGCGCCTCAGTCACTAGCGGTTACACACGTTGCCAAAGTTGCATATACAATTTTTCAATTGCTGAAGACTCAGGCCAGCTGATGCTTCTTATCTATATCACTCGTCTTAACTAAATTTTTTAGGAGAAGTGAGCTTCTCCACCAAACAAGTCAAAGTAATGAATTGCAGCACAAAACAATTACCATTGATTTCGTTCCACAAATTGCAAAACTATCATTTAAGACAAATCCTTATTTGTGAGCAATCAGTTGAGATCATTTAAGACAAATCTTAGGGTGAGTACCAAATGTGTACTTCAAATGTGCACATTAATACAAATGAGATTTTTTTTTTCTTTAAGCATTTTTTAAACATCCTTAATCATTAAGAAAAAAAATTAAAAAAAATATAAATTCACTAATAGTCAATTCCTTAACCATTAAGAAAAAATAAAAAAATAAAAATATATGAGGGAGCATATTTGATGGACATATTAATTGGTAGTCATACTATCATTTTTTATTTTTTTTAATGCATTGTAATAAGTTAATAATAAGGTTCTTGTTGAAAGATCACACCCCTCTCCAGTTGTCCCTTTTATTTTAATTAAATCCCTTGCTTATGAAAAGGAAAAAAAAAAAAATAGAGTAACGGAATTTACAATCTTGGAGTATGTAAACGTCAAATAATCATTTTGAAAAAATGAAGTTTACTATTAAAAGTTTATTTTTTTTATGTGGATCTGTATATATTCACCTTTTAAAAAGAATTATGTAGTGCTTAAAATACTTCAAAATTACAAATATCAAAATCAATAAGTAACTCATCTCTCTTCACCCAAGGTAGAGGCTTTCTCTCATCTGAGTACAAGTTTTCAAGAAGGAATTATGGCTAAGGATTTGGAGCTATTGTATGCTTCATTGTCCTTAACGGAGAAAGAGAATGAAGTGGTGGTGGTAGAGTCTAGTAAGGTGGAGGAGGTTCTTGCTAGAGGAGAACACTGTTTGATTTTGAAATTGCTTACTAGGAAGCACTATAATCATGATGCCTTTTAAGTTAACCATGAAGAAAGTGTGGAGACCCGTGCAAGGGATCAAGTTTAGGGATCTAAGTTCAGTATTTACTAGGGCTGTACACCAAACCGAGGAACCGACCTCCACCGAAGGAAACCAGCCGCCGGACGCCGGAACCGGCCGAAACCGGCGAAGAACCGGTCGGCGTTCGAGATAAATATATAGAAACCGACGTCGGCCGGTTTGGTTTCGGTTCTCCTGTGCTAAAAACCGCTGAACCGGCCGACCGGTTCTTATATATATTTTTTCCTTTATTACTTATAGAAACGACGCCGTTTCACTTATGAAAAATTGAAACGGCGTCGTTTTAGACCCAGGAAACACAAAAAAATATAAAGGAACGGCGCCGTTTGGCTTAAGCCGTTTAGCCAAACGGCGCCGTTCCAAAATGAGATTAAAATCGTCCCAACCCCTTCTTCTTCCTCCCATCTCCTTCTTCCTCCCTAGGTTTTCTGCAACCTTCCTCCGAGAACTTTCATGGCAGAAGACGGCGCCGCTTCCCTCCTTCGTCACAGACACGCCGACGGCAAACCGAAGACCGCGCCGACGCAGTCGAGACCGATGGCATCGGTTTTCTCTTCCCCAGTCGATCGGTTTCGGCCGGTTGAAAGAGCCCCTCTCCCACGTCGGTGGGGTTTCGGTTTGGCGCCGAAACCGACGCCGACGCATCGGTTTACAGCCCTAGTATTTACACTGGTCGAATTCGATGATGCAGGTGATAAGGCCAAGGTATCAAGGGAAGGGCCGTGACACTTTGACAAACAGTTGATACTCTTGAAGACTTTCGAGGGTGCTATGCAAATAAATTCGATCCAAATACATCATGCAACATTCTGGGTGCACATTTATGATCTCCCTTTAATGGCACAGAATTATTATGTGGGTAATTTAGTTGGTAGTATGTTGGGTGAGATTTTCAAAGTGGACTGAGATAAGGAGGAAGTGGAATGGGGAGAAATCATGAGGGTGAGGGTTCTATTAGACATTACCAAACCACTACAACGGAGAAAACGACTGAAGGTGAGGGATGGCATCTCGTGCTGGGTTTGGTTGTCGTATGAACACTTGCCGGATTTGTGTTATTACTGTGGTGTTTTAGGAATGTGAAATCTCTCAAGTGGGGGATGCTTCTGAAAACTTACCATATGGGGATTGTCTGAGAGTGGGTTTTGGTTCCAACTAGAGAGAAGGGAAGATGAGACCAATTCATCATCCGGGGAGGCTACAGAAAAAGGAGTTCATCCATGTTACGGCGGTGAAACCACAACCGACGATGATTCCGATTATTCCGAATGGAACTCAGGCAGCAAATGAGGCGGTTATTGTTTCAAATTTTTATGATAACTAGCAAAACTTCAGGGTGCGAGAAAGGTGTGTATCTCAGATGTTTCTACGGATTCTGTGAGTCATCCTATATTGACAGAGAGAATAAGGAGGGATAAGGATGCTATAGATTTGGAGGAAGGTACCGCTGAAGTAGAACTTGAGCTGTTGGTAACGGAAATTTCAGTAAATTCGAAAGGAGAAAAGACCGAGTTGTTTGAGGTGCTAGTTTGTGAGTGTATGGATCTTGTTTTGGGCCCCACTCTCTTAGGCCCGCTGCTCTTTGTGGTCCTAAGGACTCACTTAATATTCCCTCAAGGCCAATTCCACACCAAAGAGAGCCCAATTTCGTAAGCGTAGCATCAAGTCTGGTATCCCAAATCATGATCTAGGGCTCAAAACAATTGGGGAAGATTGTTTGATAGTGTGATTGAGCAGGCATAAGAGAAAAGACAATGACAATGCTGTGGAGGAATCTGGAAGAAGGAAGAAACCTCATGGGTTGGGGTTCTTTACTCCTGAGTTATCAACTGTGGCTGTTGAATAGCACTACCAGTCACAATGAAAATTTTCAGCTAAAATCCCTGTGGACTTGGGAAACCACAAGGTATTCTCTTCGTGATTTGCTTACGAAGGAAGTTCCCGATGTGCTTTTCTTGCAAGAAACTCATATAAAAGCTCGACAATGGGATTTTGTAAGTATAAGCTTGACTTTAAAAATTGTATAAGCTTGACTTTAAAAATTGTTTTGTGGTTGATTCGATTGGTCATAATGGAGGTTTGGCATTGTTGCAAAAAGATGAATGTGATTTAACTATGATTAATTATTGTATCAATCATATTCATGCTTCAGTTAGTGCTTCTGTGTTCGTAGGGGGAAAGGGGCTAATCACAGATGTATATGGTCATCTGCAAATTGATAGACGGGTAGAGGTTGGAATATAATTAAATCTTTAGGTGTGGGAGAGAGCTGTTCTTGGTTGGTTTTCGGGGATTTGAATGAAATTCTCTATCAATCAGAAAAATGTAGGGGCAATTTCAAAAGTGAGCGTCAAATGGAGGGTTTTAGATCTATGTTAGATGAAGGGGGACTTCGAGATCTAGGCTATTCTGGTGTTCCATATATGTGGTGTAATAAGAGGGACGGTGGGGGAGACAGTGTTATTAGTGAGAGATTAGATTGGTTTCTTGCTAATTCTTCTTGGTGTACTACTTTTCCCTTTCAAAAAGTTTAACATGGTGTTGTTGCCTACTCTAATCATATTCCATTATGGTTAGATACTAATGGTGGGCTGATTAGAAGGAAGGGAGAAAGACCATTTAGATTCAAAGCTATGTGGGTGGAGGAGAGGGAGTGTTCGGGTATTGTTGAGAAAACTTGGAATGGTGGAGTTGGTGTAGTTCCTTTGAATCAGATTATGGCCAAAATATCTACTTGCGCAACTAAGTTGAAGAGGTGGAATAAAAACTATTTTGGCAATGTTAAAAAATAATTAACTTCGGCTAAGGTGAAATTAAAATAAATTCAAGAGTTAGATCCTACATATCAACAAAGTTCTATTCATAAGAGTGCTCATGAGGATGTTCAAAAGTGGCTTGAGAGGGATGAAGTAATGTGGAAACAACGATCAAGGGTGGTATGGCTGAAGGAAGGAGATAGTAACTTGAGGTTTTTTCATCATAAAGCGAATGCTAGAAGAAGGAAAAATTTTATTTTACAGTTGCTAGATGAGTCTAGCAATTGGAGGAGAGGGGACCAAATGGACAATGTGATAGTGGGGTTTTTTCAAAATTTACTCACAGCTGCAAATCATACTAAAATGAGTTAGATTTTATCATGAGTGGAAGTAAAGGTCTCTCCACAAATGAATGAGGATCTAACTTCTCCTTATGTGGTAGCTGAAGTGGAAGAAGTAGTTCAACAAATGCACCCCTCTACGGCCCTTGGCCCCGATAGTATGTCTCCTGTCTTTTCTCAAAAATATTGGGGAGTGATTGGTAAATCAATTACTAGCTCTGTTTTGAATGCTCTGAATCATGGGGATTTTCCTAGGGATCTAAATCACACGTTTATAACATTAATCCTGAAGAAAAATGATCCTTTAATAGTGGCTTACTTTAGGCCTATTAGCCTATGCAATGTACTATATAAGATTTTGTCTAAAGTAATTGCAAATAGGCTTAAAAAAAATTCTGCCTATGGTTATATCTGAAACTCAGAGTGCATTTGTTCCCGGAAGACAAATTACGGATAATGTTTTAGTTGCTTATAAACTATTACATTATCTTAGAAATAAAAGGGAGGGTAAGAAGGGTTACATGTCTCTCTAGACATGAGTAAAGCGTACGATAGAGTAGAGTGGGGTTCTTAAGAGAAATGATGAGTGCTCTTGGTTTTGCTCAAACTTTGATTGATCTGGTTATAAAGTATGTTTCTGCAATGTCTTTCTCAGTTCTTGTTAATGGTGATCCTAAAGGTCCAATTTGTCCTACTAGGGGTCTAAGGCAAGGGGATCCTCTATCCCCTTACCTGTTTCTTTTTTGTACTAAAGGCTTGACTAGTTTGTTGAAAAAGAATGATGGTCTAGGAATAGTTGAGGGGGTTAAAATCTGTAGAGGAGCTCCATAAGTGAATCATCTGTTATTTGCCGATGATAGTGTCATTTTTTGCAAAGCTGAGGATTCCACTAATGCAAAAATATTGTCTCTTTTGGATTCATATAAGAAAGCTTCTGGTCAATGTATAAATAAAGAGAAGACTTCAATGGTTTTTAGTAGAAATGTCAATGAAAATCTGAAAGCAAATATACTATGAATGTGTGGTGGTAGCAATACACAGCAATTTGAGAAGTATTTGGGACTGCCACCAATGGTTGGAAGATCGAAACAGAGAGCTTTTGCTGGAATCAAGCAATGATTGTGGCAAAAATTTCAAATGTGGAAAGGAAATATGTTATCACAAGGGAGTAGGGAAGTACTCCTAAAAGCTATAGCTATATCCATCCTGACGTATGCTATGAGCGGTTTTTTGTTACCAAAGGTTTTATGCCACAAAATGGAAATGATGATGGCTCGATTCTGGTTGGGGAATCAATCTCAGGGGAGGAAAATTCATTGGGTTGGATAGGAGAAGCTTCGTGATTCAAAATTTAGAGGTGGCATGGGTTTTAAAAATTTGCATGATTTTAATTTGGCTCTCCTAGCAAAACAGGGTTGGCGTTTACTCACTAACGAAGTTTCCCTTCTCCACAAAATGTTTAAAGCTCGGTATTTCCCAAAGTGTTCTTTGTTTGAACCTAAAATTGGTTTTAATTCCTCGTATGTTTGGAAAGGTATTCATAGTGCTCTTTATTTGTTAAAATCTAGATGTTTGTGGAGAGTGGGAAATGGTGGTCAAATAAGGATTTTTCAAGACTCTTGGATTCCTGAAATCCAACAAGAATATTTTCAAGGAGTAAACTAGATTCCTAGCCAAGAAAATCTGAGAGTTATGGTTTATTGGATCCTTATACGAGTTGGTGGAATGTAAAAGTATTAAGAGCTCTCTTCAATCCAAAGGTTGTATCTCAGATTTTGAAGCTTAATGTGTCTTCTAATCGTGATGATTCTTGGTACTAGGCTTCTGAAAAGAATGGGCACTATTCTATTCGTAGTGGGTATAAAATGCTTCACCATGCTATTTATCAGAGAGAAGGTGAAGGATCTCGAACTAAGTAGTTTACTTCATTTTGGAAATGTCTATAGCAGCTGAAAATCCCAAAGAAGATGAAGATAATTGCTTGGAAGGCTTGTCAAGAAAACTTGCCAACTTACCAAAATTTGATGAGGAAGAAAATTCTGAGGGAGGATGTATGTGTTTTCTGTCATAATAAAAGAGAGGATGCTGCACATGCTCTATTTTATTTTTCAGTTGTTAATACTTTATGCCTCCCGTTTTTGCCATTGTTGATGGAGTTTGGATATGAGAGGTCCTTTTGGGAGTTAGCACTGGAAGTGAAGTAAGAGGGTAAGGAGGAAGATTTTATGACTTTTATTGCTATTTCTTGGGGGTTGTGGTATAGAAGAAACAAATTTATTTATGAGAATGTTGCTCTTCAAGTTTCTTCTGTGATTACTACAACTTTATCTAAGCAATCTGAATTTAAGAAAGTGTAGGTTTTTTATTATTTTAGCCGGGAAACTCCAAGAGTGTTAAGTTGGCATCCTCCTCCTGATGGTGTTTCGAAAATGAATGTGGATGGTGCTACTTTTGGTGAAATAGACAAGGCTGGCATTGGAGTGGTTTTAAGAGACCATGGGGGTAATATTGTGGTGGCTTGTAGTAAGCTAGAAAATGCTATCTCTTCCTCATGATTTATAGAAGCTACGACAGTGTTTAGAGGATTACAGATTTGTTGTCAATGGGGAATTTCCAAGCTTATGGTGGAAACCGATTGTCTTCTCCTAATAAAAGTTTTGAATATTTTTTTTTTCAGATTTTTTAACTGTTTTTGCTTATATTCTTGGTGATATTAGAAGATTGATTCAAAACTTTCATGAGGAGACTTTTTTGCATGTTAATAGATAAGGAAACAAGGTTGCTCATATTTTAATAATATACGTATGGCATGTAGAGGACATTGTTATGTGGTGGGATTTTTGTCCTTCTTTTGTATCTCAAGTAGTTTGGCTTGATGAGAAATTTTTTGTAAGGACTTGATTTAATGAATGAAGTTTGGTTAAAAAAAATAAATAAATAAAATATCATTTCTAAAATAAAAATAAAAATGAGGTTTATCGAATCGTAAGCCGAAGTCCCAAAAGCCAAGAGTTGCACTTACAAGAGTTTTGTGAGATAATCCAATTGGGCCCTGTTTTTGAGTATCTGGATATATGGGTAAAGTTAAAAGGTACGTTTCCTTATCAAAATGTAAAGGTCAGTAATGAGATATAAGAGCCCATATAGAAGAGGTAGCTTTCCCACAGCCCACGCATGTTTGGATCAATGAGACTTTTTGACCCAAAAAAAAAAGAAAAAAGAAAAAAGAAAGAAACACAGATGTATTTTTATTGAATTTTGTGAAAGTAGATAAAATAAATAAATAAATAAAATAATAAAATAAATAAATAAAAATATATATATTTGGATAAAAAAATTTTGAGATATTTTTTTTATTAGGACAAAAAACTAGTTTCTTATACTAAAGTTGTTTTAAAAAAAACCCCCACTAATAATTCTTTTAGTCTTAGATTGGATTGAAAAACACTTTCAACCCATTTTATTTTATCTCATCATTACAATTTTCATAAATTTTTACATAAAATATTATAAATAATTCAATTTTTTTCAAATTTTAAAATAATAATACTATTAAAAAATAATATTTTATTCAACTTTTAATTTTCCTCTCAACTTATCTCATCGTAACTCACTATTCAAACTTAAGCTAAGTGAGATATTAAAAGTAGAATGGTAGAAAATAATTAGATTAATTTCTCTTTAAATTCGGGTGAAAAATTGAGGTTAAATGACACATGAAATGAGTCTTATAATATTTACTAAGTATTCAGTGTTATATTAAAATTTTGTATAGACAACAAGTCTATAGAGCCCATATTATTTTTCTTTCTGCTTTTTACAACTCTTTTAAATTTTAATTAAAATTTAAGGAAATATTTTTCGTAATAATTAGTCGTAGATTGGTTGCAAAAATAAAATAATTAAATGAATATGGGCTGAGAAATATAGTTTCAATCTCCTAGATTTAGCCCAACAATGATGCATTACTGGGCTTGGCTAGGGCTTGATAAAAACCCATGATTGCAGCAGATTATATGTATAGCAGTTGAATCTGAGAATGAGGTTCTTCCGAGGCTACAAATTGTTAGATAGAAGCCCATCTCCAAATTTTAACTCCCCCCAGAAAATTGTGTCTACTCATATATTTAATTTTTTATTTAATTTTTTTAATGGTTTAAAATATGGCTATCAGTAAATTTTTATTTATTTTTTTTATTTTTTTAATGGTTACGAATATTTAAAAAGAATTTAAAAGAAAAAGGAAAAAAATCCACTTGCACTAGTGTGCATATTTGGGATGCACATTTGGTATACATCCTAATATTGTCCTTTTAATTTCAAATTTTTAATTTTTTTTATCTAAACATTATTTAAATATTTCAATTTTTATAAACTTCCAAATAAAATGAAAATATAAATATATATTAAAAAAATTATATTCTAATAATATTTTAACTTTATAATATTTTTATTTAAATTTTTTCATTCATTTCTTAAAATCTCATAAAACATATTAACTCAAACTATTTCACTATTATTTTATTCACAAATCATCTCATCTTATCTCATTATTCAAACGAGACCTAAATCTTAATGAGTTCATGGCAGAGAGAATTGAGCAGAAATGAGCTTGTGCAAGAAGATTGGATTAAAACAAACATTGAGATTAATTGATTATTTAGCTCAATTTGATTTGTAAAACGATATTATATAAGTGTAAGTTGACACATTATACCATATCAATCTTAAAAAATCACATTTATGTAAAACATTATAAGCATGAAAAATAATAATAAATTTTTTCAGAAAATATTTTAGTATATCCAAAAACATTTGTTTTTTGCAAGATAATTTTCAAAAATTTTTTTCATAAATCATCAATAGTATCTAAAGACCCTAATTGTAAAGAAAAATAATTTGTATAATTTTAGAATTAAAAAAATAACTTGATTAAATAACATAATTAAATTTAAGATTTATGTGAAAAAAGGTCACTCTCTGATAACTGGGTCCATTATTATTTTTTAATATACAAAATTTATACATTCTACGATAATATCTAACCTTAGAACATTGTTATTAGATTATATATATGTAAAAGATAATTTTACAGGATCCAATAAATTTACTTTATATATATAGATAATTTTACAAGATCCAATAAATTTACTTTATATATATATATGTAAAAGATAATTTTACAGGATCCAGCAAAAAAATATTTAAAAGTGTTTTTTGTTTTTCTTTTTTTATATCATTTTTTTAACACTTTTAAATATTTTAAAAAAATGAATAAAATTCACAATATAATTAAATATAATTTTCTTAATATTTCTGTAAAAAAAATTCAAAAAAAAAAAAGAAGCTGGGCAAGTTAGCGGGATCGGGGATCCCTATCATTTTCCTTATTATTATTTTTTTTTAAATTTTAAAATTATTTTTTTTAGATTTAGTTTTTTTAAATTAATTTAATTTTTCTATTAATTATTTATATAACAAATATTTGATAAAAAAAATTAAAAAAATAGATAGTATGGGATGTATAGAATTATGTTTAAAATTTTTAAATAGAATTATGTAAGCAGCTTGTCGATAAAAATTGCTGCTCGGAAGTCGAGCCCGAGTAGACTTTAGACCTGTTAAGGAAATCACCTCGGCAAGTGATGGCCCATCAGAAGGCATTTTCACAAGAGACGAACTGTCCACTGCAACAGCAGACCACGACCCAGCCAAATCGGAGCGGAGGACTCCGACAGCACCACGGCATGGTCGACAAACGACAGCAAGACTTTTCAGAAGATCAACAGAGTAAACTCTGTACAGAAAGTTAGAAACCATTTCTTTTTTTTTTTTTTTTTTTTGAAAGGTGTTAGAAACCATTTCTAGTAAGACAGAGTGTCCATCAATCCTGAGATTCATGGACAACTGTTAGCTATTGTGGCTGTTTATGAAAGCATTGTAAAGTCACGGCAGACTTACGTAAAAAAAAAAAAAAATGGCTCAATAGAAAAGTTTTTTTTCAAACAGAAAAATGATGGAAATATAATGTGTTTTTATAATTTTTTTCATCTTAAATGAAGACTTTTTTTATAAAATAGTTTATAAAAATAATATTATTTTACATAAATATATTTATTTTGAAAATATAATTATATAAAGAATGATTAAAAAAATTATATATATATATTTTATTAATCGACACAAAAAGGATGAAGGGACTCTGAACTTTGAAAAAGATGATGGAAATTTTCAAGGATTTTATTATTTTTCATTTAGAGTTTATTATTTTTAATTATAATGATTGAGATGAGATGATATATTCAATAAGAGGTGATTGGCATAACAAGTTATTTAATGGCCTCCTATCATCATGTCTCTTCTAACCTTTGATTAATTCTGGTTTTTTGTACCAATGTTTGAGATTGCCATATTAAGATCATTCACTAACAAATTGAATTGTCCATTGCTTATAGCACGTGTATTGGTACCCTCCCTCCTCAGTTGAATTATTGTTCATATATATCGAGATTATCCATTGTTTAATCTTGATTTTAAGCTAATTTATAATTGTTTTGCTTCAATTAGATTGTAGTAGGGTTATCCCTCTCCATTTATTTATTAAGAAAATGATCATTTTTCTTCAAAATGAATTTATTATTGTAACAAATAACTCGTCACAAATAGTGTTTATTTGTAATGATATATATATATATAACTAGCATGTACATCTCCTCGCCTAATATATTTGAATCTCCAACAAGTTCCTAGGGCCCTTACGAACTCTATATATACTAGAATAATTTCCATAGATTTTGAGACTTTCTATAGACTTTTGTTTGGTTCACATTTGAGTGGATGGCAAGGCACTATCTCCCGCCACCTCGTGTCCACCGCCACAGCTCCATCTGGATGACGCGAGCTACCCTAGACTCGCCCCTCTCTACACCCTGCACCCCAAACTAGGCTTAAACCCAGCCAAATATATATATATATATATATATATATATATATATATGTATATACATATATATATATATGTATATATATATGTATATGTATATGTATGTATATGTATATGTATATGTATATGTATATATTTGCTTCCAAAACAACATGTTTTGGTAACAAATATTTAAAAAATAAAAACAAATGCCAAAATGGCTTGGTTTTGGGGGAGGGAGCTTAAGTTAACCTAACACCCCCTCCCCTCTAAGCAGTCTCTTCTCTCTTCCCCCTTCTTCTCTATTTCCTCTCTCGTCTGTTACTCTTAAAGTATTTCTTGCCTGTGCCTCTAGCCTTCCCTTCTCCTCCTCATCATCTTCTTCCCATCCTCCTCCTCAGCGTGTCCTTCTCTTCTTCTCTTAGACTGTTTTGTATTTTGTATTTTGTATCTTTTCAAGTCGATTTTGAATTTGTTGTTTGCTAAAGATTGTTTTACTAATTTATTTTTTATTTTTATTTATTTATTTATTTATTTTTTGCGTATTTTGTTGTGGAATGTGAATTTGTATTTTGTTGTGTATTTTTTATAAATTTTATTGTAAATTTGTGAGTTTAATTAATAGTCGTGGGTTGTGCTACTATAGTGATTTTTTTTTTCGGTTTGGGGGGGGGGGGGGGGGGGGGGAAGTAGGCTTACAGATGAGTGGTTTGCCCCTTCCCCTTGACACTGGGACGAGGGGCCCTTCTCTCGATGTGTGGGGGTGGATTCCAAAAGGAAAACCCAACCCTCCTCCCATGGGGGTGCAGTTTAAGGGAAGCAGCCACCCCACCCTTGCATGGGCATGTAGCACCCCTACTTTACATAAAGGGTCAATTATTAAAATATTACACGAGAACTTTTGGATTTAAGCAGAGAAGTGGCACAATGAATGGCTATGTTTGGTCAAAAGAGAACCAAAAAAAAGGAAGACAAAAAATAAAGGAAAACCTCATGAACTCATAGTTTCATATTAACCATTTGGGCAATGGAGCTTGTTTGAACATGGGATAAAAGATAACAACTAGCTGATTGAATGCATTTTCATCATCATCCATGATTTAAAACAATATTTCATATGTGAAAAATGTTTCTTAATCCAATTTTATCGATTAAGGCCGCATTTAAATGTTGAGCTGAACTGAATTCTTTATAAATAGTAGTAAGTTGAGTTGGTGAAGTGAATTATATGGGGCTCATCTAATATGAGTTTAGATATTAAGATGAGTTTAGAGATATTTCTGGGAAGTTGAAAAATATTATAGATCCTACATATAAAGAGATATTGAGTTAAAACATATTGTAGGTCTCACGTATAATGAAGTTTTGAGTTGAGATGAGTTTAATAATTTGAGATTTGCGTGTTTAAATGTTAAATTTAGTTTAAAATTAGACTGAGTTGAGTTGATTCTAGTTAAGTCTAACAATCAAACTAGCCATAAAACTTAGTAAAGAGGACAATTGAATTCAAAGATTTGACATAGTGGATCGGATACTAGATTTATAAATGATAAGTGATCAAGTTTAATACGGGTGCATCCTAAGTTTGGTTGCACATAGTAAGGACCTACTTACACTTAGGGGTGCTACTCGCACCATACGGTGTGGGATAGACCCCTCCCTGCCCTCCACCTCCACATGGGGCAGATGGGGAATTCCTTCTCCTTCTCTCGCCCTTGGTGTGTGGGAGCGGGGTACACCGTCCTACATAATAGGGTGCAGATTGGGGGGCAATCCGTCTGCCCCCTGCACCCTTACTGGGCCTTGGGCCTAGAAACCGCTGAAATGGGCCTAAAATGGCCCACAGGCTTTTCTTTTAGGCCCAAAAAGCTTCTAGGCCATTTTTAGCACATAAAATTATAAGTAAAAAGAAAAAAAAATTAAAAACCAAATTAAAAAAAAAACGTTTGCACTATAGTAATCGATTTTATGGCTAATAAAAGTTATTAGTCTAATACCTAATAAACTAATAATAATAACTAAGCTATTACAAAATTGAAAGGCTAAACAATTATAAAATTACAAACATAAAAGTGTCCAAGTGACATTGTATCAACATTACAAATTATTGAATACAAAATATGAACAAATAATTCAAATTTTGAATATTCTAAAGAGAGAGCTGTCAGCTGTGGCTTGTCTTTGATTGTGACACTTGGGGCGGCCCGGGCATGAGCACATATTTATATTGCAGCGGAGGTATACATCGTCTCATGTGTTACTACAAGAATTAATACTAAAATTAATAACGATGAAATTGAAATGAATATAAATAAATCAAAATAATAAAATAAAAACAATTACCAGGTGGTCGAAATCTAGTCTAATTACCATCCTCCTCATCGGTCTCCTTAAAATTTAAAAGATCCGGAACATGAATATCATTTTCTATTGTCCAACTCTATATGCATATCAATGCCTCCACAGTTATAGGAGATAATGAACTACGGAAAGGATCTAATATGTGACCTCCGGTACTAAAGGCTGACTTTGAGGCAATGGTGCTAATAGGGATGGCCAAAATACAGTGGGCAATCTCAGAAATGATGGGATATTTCTTTACTACAATCTTCTACCATCCTAATATATCGAAATTATCATCATCATCTTGGACCATATCCATTGACAAATAGTTGTCTAACTCCGAAACCACCTTTGTAGATTGATGGACTAGTGTGAGATTTTATGCGAGGGTCTTAGTCCACGACATTCTACGCTTCTTTGTAGGAGGCCCGGTCACGGTATCTGTAGAAGGCATTGGGGGTAGGTGTATGTGTCTTGGATGCAGTACTACTCTTAATTGCATTAAGCTCATCATACAATGTAGTCAGAGTATCTCGAGCCAATTTACCAATAAGATCAGTTCATGCCTGATTATGAGTAAGTCTCAAACCATATAACAAACTTGAAACTTTCAGACGAGGATCAAGAATAACAGCTACATATAACAAAATATTCATTCTAGTCAAATCTCCTAATACTTGTCATATTTTAGCATCATAGTCACTGTCATCCCCCTCATCCTTTCATTGGAACCCCTATGCATATCTTCTAATTTTTCTTTCACCTTACATATTTGTTAACAAAACCCATGGGATGTAGGGTACAAAAAATCAGATATATTTAATGTGACATCATAAAAAAGTCTGAGAAAA
Organism: Carya illinoinensis; assembly: GCF_018687715.1. Taxonomy (NCBI): domain Eukaryota; kingdom Viridiplantae; phylum Streptophyta; class Magnoliopsida; order Fagales; family Juglandaceae; genus Carya; species Carya illinoinensis. The sequence continues at coordinate 36,655,809 of NC_056766.1, forward strand.
TCAACAAAAGTAGAAACTACCACCCAATCATCATCATTAGGCTTTCCTAATCCCCCGTGCTCATCAAAGTATTTGACAGATTAAATGTCTCCATCACCCAATAATTGAAAGACTGCCTTATATTCTTGAGTTGCCTCCAACATCAAGAAAGTTGAGTTCTATCTGGTAAGAATATCAGTACAAAGATCATTCTTCGATGTTATGCCCGCAACCTTTGCAGCAACTTTGAATTTCTCCAATATAGAAGGATAAGACCTCACAAATTTCATAACCATTCCAACTCGTGCAACCGAGTCATCAACATCTTTCAACCTCTCAGTCACAATTAAATTCACAATATGTGCAACACATTTAACATATAAATATTCACCACCCAAGAATGTCTTATTTGCCTTTTTAAGATAATTCTTTAGATATCCTAAGGTAACATCATTAGACGACCCATTATCAACCGAAACAGTTAAAATATTTTCCAACCCCTACTCCTTTATTGTGGCCTCCAAGGCCTTTTCAATCGTGTCATCCTTATGATCAGTTATTTGATAAAATTTAATAATTTTTTTGTGAAGAACCCAATTAGAATCAACAAAATGCACAGTCAACGACATGTAATTCATATTTTGGATAGAAGTCCAAGTATCGGTAGTGAGGCAAACTACCAAACCCGCCAATTGACCCTTTAAAACATTTTTATCTTTTATGTACATTTTTTTAAAATCTTTTGTCACAGTGTGACAAGAAGGAAGTGTAAATTTCGGTTTTAATTCTTAGACAAATTCTTGGAACCCTTTACCCTTCACAAACTGAAAAGGTAGCTCATCCATGACAATCATACGAGCTAACTTCCTTCTACACTCATCGGAATTATACTTCGTATACCCCTTCAATGTTGGACCCCTGGCTCCACTACTCCCATCCTCCATTTTAATATCTAATCTAGATTGACCATTCTCTATTAAGGATTTTAATATTGAACTCTTCTTGTATTGTTCCTCTAAATGGACCTTCAGCTGGGATGTATCATGTTTTCTATAGTGACATCCATATATTTTTTTCGCAGTGATTACATTTAGCTTGTGGGTTGTTGGCATCACTAACCTCTAGTTTGGTAAAGTGAGACCAAATTATGGACATAGGTTTCTTGCCTTGTATGGGCTTGGGTGCAAGGCAAGGTGTACTCCCTATTTGGGTAGGAGTATGGTTAAGTTATGGGGTAGAGGTATTGGCTGGGGCAAAAGAGCTATCACTGAAATCCGAATCTATTTGAGAAGACATTTTTGATTCCCCAACACAATAAAAAATTTTTAAAGTACAATCCAACACAACACAAAATAAATAAACAAATAAAGGAAAAAAAAAGGCATAGTGCAATCAAACACAAGACATAAAATAAAATGTAATAATACACCAAACAATAAACAAGGCAAAGTGCAATAATTGAAACTAATTTAAAAAAGTTCACAATATTATTAAGCAACATTTTCTTAATTGCTAAATAAAAAAAAACTAAAAAAAATAATTGTAACCGTAAGTATTATGAATTAAAAGAGTAAAATTAAAAATGCATAAATATTTTTTTATTTAAATCATGCAATTAAGGTTGTGGGATTAAGTAAATAAATAGATAGAGCCCTTTGGCTCCAATTCTAGGGAAGAAAAAAAAAAAAAAGCAACGAGTTTCTTTTCTTAAAGCAGTATATTGATAAAAATATTATTTTTTTCCAAAATCAAAAAAGCGATTGGGCTGAAAAAAAAAAAAAGGATTTCTAACCATCTTGTTATCCTATAATGAACATAAATGATTAAAACTCCTAAATGCAATTTAGGGTTTCCAATCCTAAAAAAATTTAGGGTTTCGGATTATAATAAAAATTAATATCTAAATTATAATAAAAATGGTATTGTATATCATGAGCACTAATGGTATATATTGGGGTCATATTCTAACTATAGTTAGGGGTGTCAAATCGTGTTAACGGGTCATGTTCGTGTCGTGTCAAATCGTGTTAACGGGTCATATAGGTCAACCCTAATCCGACCCGTTAAGCTTATCGTGTCAAAATCTCAAACCCTAACACGACCCATTAACATAACGGGTCGCGTCGTGTCAACCCGTTTTGACCCATTAATAAATATTACGAAATATGTTTTTTTTATAAGTAAACAAATAAATTAAGAAAATATTACGAAATAGGTTAATACGACACAATACAACTCATTTTAAACTATTTATGTAAATGGGTTGAATAGGCCTGAAATTAACCTTTTTAACCTGATTAAATTTAGCATAATTTTATATAATGTTAAAATTATAATATCTATAAAAATTATAAAACTAATTATAAGTCCAAAACTACAATCCAAATAATAAAAATATCGAAATTGAAATTCTAACAATTTTACTTTTAGATATAAGGGTATAATTGTAACTTTAACTTTCTTAACGTGTCATAACGGGTTGATAACGGGTTAAAAAACGGGTTAACCCGTTATCAACCCATTAAGCAATCGTGTCTTAACGGGTCAACCCATTTTGACCCGAACCCATTAAGGCTAAACCCTAACCCGCTATTATCGTGTCGTGTTCGTGTTGAGTTAACGGGTCGTGTGACATATTGCCACCCCTAACTATAGTCTATATCTTGGTAGAAGCCATCAACAGAACTGAATTTGCCCGAACTACTTTAAGAGAGAATTCAAACTATTCAGCAACATGCCCAAAATCTCAGTTCTACTCTGTTTAGAAATCTAAGTAATTAAGTCATTCTTACAAGCTGGACCACGGATCATAATTCAGTTCAACATATAAACGCCTAAACTGATTCTTCAGCAGTAATTCAAACCATCTAATTGCGCTTTTTTATCCAATTAAGTAACCAATCTCAAGCAACAGCCCCCAAGAAAATGTTGGGAAAAAAATTAGATCAAACGATAGAGTATAAAAGATGGAGTAATGGAGACAATATAATAATAAGGTCAATAAATGTCTATAGGTTTTGGGTGATCAAATGTACACTTCGAAAGCGCTTGGGGTTTTTTTTTTTTTTTTTTGGGTATTAGGGGCCCAATGCCTGTGGTTCTTGTATATAATAATCCCCTAACATTAGGAAATTCTGATTTCTAACAAATAATGGTTAGTGCAGCACTTCAAGGTTGAGTGGTATATAAGTCATAGTGGTATTATGTTAAATTCCACCTAATTTATTTTCACGGATTGATGATATTCCAAAAGAACCCTAAGCTCCTCATGATGCATCAAAAGAACCTGGGAAATCTCCAAACCTTATTTAAATTTCACCAACAAACTCAATGAAGAAATTAGGGTTTTAGATTGGAAACCTAAATTAAATTAGGGTTCTAATCTGAAACCCTAAATTGATTTAAGAGTTTCATGATTGAAACCCCTAAATCAATTTAGGGTTTCTGAAACAATTAAAATTAAAAAAAAAACAAATTAGAATCAATCACAATCACAGCTACAAAACAGTGAATACACATGCACAATCCACAAATCCACAGCACACAAGTCACAAATTCCCATCCTCCATCTCCGATTCAATCCATCATTCCTCCAATTTCTGATCAAAACTCAAAAAAAAAAAAACAATGGAGAAATATAAATACAGTTGCGGAGTGACTTACCTCTGTGACGGCGAGAGTGGAACTACGAGGTTCGAGTACCGTGCGTCTGGCGTCGTGTGAGAGAGAGGCAAGAACGAGATCGAGAGAGAGGAGAGAACGGGCTTGGGGGAGAGTGCGACTGAGAGAGACAGAGAGTGAGAGGAGAGTGTTCGAGAAGCTTGGAGGGGAAGGGGGCGACGTCGGGGAGGGGGGGACCGGGGGTTAAGTGTCTTGCATTTAATAAAACAACGTCGTTTTGTCATGTACAAAATAGTGTCGTTTCATCTCTAAAATGTATTTATTATATTATTATATAATATATATATTACATATACGGAGTGGGGGCACAGCCCCTCCGTCCCCCGCCTCCGTTGGGGGACTCACATACTGGTGGGGCCCCTCGTCCCCGGCCTTTGCGGTGCGGATACTCAGCCCCTCATATGCGGGGGCTGGGTGAACGAGGCAGAGCAGCGGGGTGCGGGGCCCTGCTGCCCACCCCTACTTACACTCATCATCAACTATTTATTAAGTACTTCTTGACTATGCACGAGACAATACACTCATCCTACCATATCTTTATATAATCACTATTTTAATAATACAATATTTATAATAAGTTGAAAGTAGCATGCATGCGTCTATACTTTAAAATTAAGTACTCAATAATTAACCTCACCAGCACTATAAAATAGTCACACATGCCTAGCATCACTTCTACACATAAATGAATGTGATAAATAAATAAATAAAATTATCTCGGACGTTATATATTAATGGAGAGTGAGTCATGCTTGATTGACTATTTCCTCAAACTCGATGTAAATAGACATTGCACCTAAATGAGAAATATAATTTTATAAGAGCACTTGCATTGATTTAGCCCAATAAATGGCTAATTTCAGCCAAAATGGGCCAGCTAAAATGGTTTGCCGTACAACGTGTTATAAATTATGATAATTAAATTAAAATATATCATCACCATTGATTAAAAAATAAAATATGACCAGTAACTCTACAAAATATGATGGACAAGATAGCTAAAAAATAAACAGTTGAAAATAAATAATATTTCACTATTATAGAGAGTTTAAAGAAATAATACAATATAAAATTTGGTTTTAAGTAGAATAATCGAAATGCAAGAGACTGATATTAAAAATTTAAGTTTAACTAATAGGATAGCCAATCTGATGCTCATACTCTAAGTAAAGCTTGCTATTGTCACTCCACATATGAACATCAAAACATGATGAAGAGCTCTTTGAATGCCAACAAAATCTGGCGCCCTTACTTATATTTAAAAGAACTCATAAGAAGCCAACATCATAAAAGAGGTTTGTCTCTCAGTCTTGTCACTACATTTGTTTGAATTTGGAAACGATACTGTTGGTGTATTTTTTAGACGGGATCAGAGTCCAGCAGTACAGTTAAATGGCTCATGATGATGATTTGGGTGTTGATTATACGGTGCATGGATGTCCATTCTTGAAATAAATAATAAATAAAGCATATAAAATATAAATAAAAAAAATACATAGATATTTATATTTATCGGTATAAAAGCCTACGTCCATGACTCGTTTGGAGACGAAATCCATTATGTTTAGTGAGTTTTATAGTCTCTTATGGGCTTCCATAACTCTCAATACAATGGAGGAAAATTAGATTCCCAAGGGTTGAAAAAGATGCCATAGCTGTAGATATTGACGAGAGAGAAACAATAGTCTATCATTTTTCAAGCTTAGAGAAATATGTATATCCATAGAAATCCCCTCCCTTTTTAGAGGTCTCTTTCCTTCTATAGAGTAGTTGAGTCTTACTTACCTTATGTTACTTTCACATTTTTGTATTTAAGTCAACATCTTTTAGTTTTATCTCTTTTCCGTCTTATCTCTTTTTTAATTCTTGGTAATTGACTTCCAATGGGTTAGACCCAATTCATTTTATATCCAACAAATGCTCGTGGTCTTTAAGGTCGACTTGTCCAACAAAAAGATTTTGAAAATCTTCAAGTCAACTATGTTAGAGATAGTTTACAAAAATGGTAGAAAAATAAATTTTGGTAGCTTGCCTCTAGTTTTCCGTTACCATGTGATGCATTGAGGATCTCCGTGGGTAGATCTCGAGGAGACAAGTAAATCTTGGTAAGGGCCTATGAGGATGGGCCTCTAGGATGTTTGTTTGTGTGAGTGTCTATGACAAATTTCAATCTTCAACTTTTTCGTTTAATTATTTTCTAATCATTATAACTTTTCTAAGCAAAACACATAAAATAATACAACTTTTCAAATTTTAAAAAAAAGTTAGATAAAAAAATTATATTATAATAATATTTTAATATTATAATATTTTTATTCAAATTTTTCTTTCACATTTTCTTAAAACTCAATAAAATATCTTAACTCAAACTATTTCATTACCATTCACAAATCCTTTTACTATTATTCATAAAATTTTCATCTCATCTCATTACTCAAACATACCCATCGTAAGTTGACACATTAATACCATATCTATATTAGAAAATCACATTTATGTAAAAGATTATATGCACGAAATAATAAAAAAAAAATCAGAAAATATTTTAGTAATAACTGTGTATATCAAAAAACATTTGTTTCTTGCATTTTAATTGCCAAAAATATTTTTCATTAGACATCAATCGTATTTCTAGCGACCCTAATTAATTGTAAAGGTAAATAATTTGTACAATCTTATGGTGTACAAGTCTCGCATACTTCCTTTAAAAAAATAAGTAAATTTAGGACTTACATAAAAAAAGTTATTATTTAATGAAGGGCCCAACTATTTTTAAGAAAAATGCTACTATGTCTCGCAATTTATACAATTCACTCTCTCTTGACATATATAGCTTATTAAAAATACAAATATAAAAGGGTAGAGTGAATCTAGGATTTTAATCTTTTTTTTTTTGGTAATCTTGGGCACTACTTTATTTTGAACATATATTTTTTAATTTTTTCATAAATCACGTGGTACCACATTAAGGAGGATGTGAATAATATAAATTTAGAAACATCATAACCTTATTCTTTTTTTAAAATGTGGATAAAACTTACTTGTGTTAAAATTGTGTTTAGCATTATTTCATTGTAAAGCAACCAAATATTTCTTGAAAAAGGATAAATACACATCACTTTTTATAATACTTTATACAGCAATATTTTAAAGGAGATGTGTTTTTGTAACATATTTTATAAAACTAACATCATTTTATAAACTATATGGCAGCGATCAAAATATCGCTGCCAAAGAGTGATCTTTTCACAGCGATTTTTAATTTTCACCGTAGTATATCTGAAGTGGAAGAATAGTACCGGCAAACAGCCGGCGATTTTATAATTATTGGGATATATATATAACGGAGATTTTAATGGTTTTGCCGGTGATTTGACGTCGCTGGGAAAACGCCATTCTGTTATAGTGATTGTTATCAAATCCAAAGCAGTCAATTACGAATGGGTCGGAATGGGTCGAAAAGCTTGAAGCAGGCGTGCAAATTGATGCTTGGAAGCAGGCGTGCAAGGGATGATCAAAATTTTCAAGGATGATATTATTTTTTATTTCTAATTTCTTATATTTAATCATATTGATTGAGATGAGATGATGTATTTTGAGGATATCATGCCTAATCATGATTCAAGTGATCAGCATAAGAAGTTATTTAATAGCCTCCTGTGATCACCATGCCTTCAGTCATGGAACTCATTTTCTGTAACTTGGCTCTAAGAATATACTTGTTAAGTTGTAATGTAAAAATTCCTATCCTGAAAATACCATAAGAAAAATATTTATTTATTTGTTATAAAAATGATCATTTTCTATCAAAATAAATATATTGTCGTTGCAAATAATTCATTATAAATAGTCATTTTAATTATAATCATATAAAACAAGCATGCATATATATTACACTACTGTCGTTAGACTAATTTCCATATATTCTGAAACTTTTTATTGAGATTTGTTTGGTGCACGTTTGAGTGGACGACAAGAAAACTTTGCATGTAGAGGAGATGATTAAAATATTACACAATTGAAATATTGGGATTGAGGAGAGAAGTGATGCAATGAACCTAGCGAACTATATATGTTTGGTCAAGGAGAGAACGAAAAAGAAAAGGAAGAAAAAAAAAAAAAAGACAAAATAAAAAGGAAAACTCATAGATTCATAGTTTCATATGAACCATTTGGACAATGGGGTTTTGTTTGAACATGGAAAAGAAGACAACAATTAACTTCTTGAATGCATTTTCATCATCATCCACGGTTTAAAACAATATTTCATCTGGATCGAAAATGTTTTTTTTGTTCAATTGTATCGACTAAAAATTTGCAAAGAAGATAATCACATTCAAAGATTTGACTTGGGCCCATTCTGTTGAGATTAAAGGATACAATACCTACGGTTCTACCTGATACAGCAATCACATGAGGCAATTCTGTTATGCATTATGAGCTGTCAATTATTCTTTATTCGTTTTTCTGTTATTTCATTCAGACTTTGTAATCTATAAATAGCGGCACATAGTTTGTACAGAAACAAGAATATTTTGAATACAATTCAGTTATTCAAATTTCAACTTTCTGCTGCATTCATATTCTTCATGCTCTGTTCTTCTATTTTACGTTTCCTGCACTATTGTTAATATGGTATCATGAGCCAATGACAGACACCCCTCCAACCAACGATAACAATATGCCCTCCAATCCCGAGACCAACCCCCACCATCCTGCTAATCCCTATTACATTCAGCCCGGGGAAGGAGCTTCTTCCCTACTGGTTCCAGACCTTCTAACCACAGAGAACTATGTGACTTGGGCAAGGACCATGCGCTGAGCCTTGAACATCAAAAACAAATTGGGATTCATTGATGGCACAATTCTTAAACCATCAAATGCTTCAGATCCTCTCTATGCTGCTTGGGAACGTTGCAATGATATGGTGATTGCTTGGATTCAACACTCCGTTGGCTTTGAACACAGAGCAAGCATAGCTCATGCAAACACTGCAGCTGCTGTTTGGAATGATCTCCGTGAGCGATTCTCCATTCAAAACGCTCCACGAATTTTTCAACTCACTAAATCGATCTCAACACTTACTCAAGATGATGAATCGGTTAGTCAATATTATAATAAACTCAAAAGTTTCTGGGATGAATTGGAAATATATGAACCCATGCCATCCTGTACGTGTGGTTCAGTGAAAATTCTGATGGATTACACTCACCGAAGCAAGGTTATGCAGTTCCTCATGGGACTGCATGAATCATTTGACGCCGTTCGAGCACAGATTTTACTTTATGACCCTCTCCCAACATTGAATCGTGTCTTATCTCTTATACAACAAGAGGAACGGCGGCGTCAACTTAATTCTCCTTCAGTACCGATTGCAATGGCAGCAAGAGGACCTGACCAACGTAACCAATCTTCCTTGTGTAAAGATCGACTGTTTTGCACTCACTGCAACATTCAAGGACATTCATTGGAAAGATGCTTCAAAGCAAATCCTAATCTCCCTGTGTGTTCCCATTGTCGCATACCAGGACATACCAGAGACAAATGTTACAAGCTAAATGGATTTCCTCCAGGTCACAAAAAATAATTCCAAGCTTAAATCATATGCTAATCAATCTTCATTTGGATAGGAACAAATCGGCAATGGCTCACCTATTACTCAAGAACAGTACGCTCATCTCCTTGCCTTACTCCAATCTACTCAACTTCCAGCAACTACATCTGCTGCAAATCATGCTTGTTCAAATTCATCAGGCTCTACAATTTCCCCTGTTTCTGGTACTTTTTGTTGCAATTCTGCTAACACTTCACACAATATCACAAAATCCATTCACTCATGGATAATTGACACCGGAGCTACAGATCACATGATCTGTAGCCCCACTCTTTTCACTCATAATGTGACTCTTATCTTACACACGATCAAGCTTCCAAATGGCACAACAACACCTGCCACACACGTAGGAGATATTCATCTTTCTGATCAACTCATTCTCAAACATGTGCTTTGTGTACCTGCTTTCTCATTCAATTTACTCTCTGCCAAATCTTTATCCACTCATTCGAATTGTTGTCTCATCTTTTTTTCTAACTCTTGCTATATTCAGGACCTTTCATCCTGGAAGACGACTGGCATGGGGACAATGCATGATGGACTCTATCACCTCCAAAATACTAGACCAGATCCCACGGCTTTACAGGCTTTTTTTTTCAAAATTCTGCTCCAGCTATGTTAACACTACACATGTTTCAAGATTTGATGAATTCACACTATGGCATTATAGACTTGGACATAGTTCCATGACACAACATGTATTGAACGATATTCACAAATCAAATTCAAGACCCACAGGTTCATCCAACATCCCTTGTGAATTTTCCCACTTGCAAAGCAACACAAACTCTCATTTCCTCACTCAAACACCAAGGCTTCAAAACCATTTGACTTAATTTCTGTTGACATTTGGGGCCCCAATTCGATCCAAGCTCAAAATGATGTCAAATACTTCCTTACAATTGTTGATCAATTCACCAGATGCACCTGGACATATTTACTTCGAAATAAATCTGAAGCTCGCACATCTATTCAAAATTTCTTTTCTCTTGTAGCTACTCAGTTCAACACACAAATCAAAACAATCAGATCTGATAATGGTGCCGAGTTTAATATGCCCTCATTCTATGCTTCCAAAGGAACATTACATCAACTTACTTGTGTCGCCACTCCCCAACAAAACGCCCTCGCTGAGCGTAAACATCAGCACATATTAAACGTCGCTAGAGCATTGAAATTTCAATCAGGCCTACCTCTAAAATATTGGACAGAATTCATCATTACTGCTGTTTACTTGATCAACCGAACCCCTTCTCCAAACCTTCAAGGCAAGTCTCCATTTGAAATGCTCTATAACAAAAAACCATCATATTCCCACCTCAAAGTATTCGGATGTCTATGTTTTGCTTCCACATTAACCCATGGTCGTTCCAAGTTTGATGCCCGAGCCAGGAAATGCTTGTTTATCGGATATCCTTATGACGTTAAAGGATACAAACTCCTTGACACCACCACAAACCAAATATTCATGTCCCGTGATGTTATATTTCATGAAGAAATTTTCCCACTCAAACAAACCAACGTCCAGCCCGAAAACTTGCACAATTCCCCTCTACTTCATTCACCTACACCAATTATTGACACCTTCCCTCAGACACCTCCTGTATATCTTAATACCACAACTTTCATCGAAAGCCAAGACTCCCATATTTCACCTCTGCCCAACTCACAAATACCAACACCTGACACTTCCCATCAAACACCTCCTTCACACCTTGATTCTATACCTCCCATTGACAATTCCAAAATTACACCAACTGACATACCCTCCCTTAAAAATACCTCCCCATCATTCCCCTTACGAAGATCCACCAGAACTCGAACCGCCCCTGCCTACCTCAAAGAATTCCATTGTAATGCATTGTCACCATCTCCGTCTTATTCCGAGTTGGAAGCTACTGGATCTGCCAGCAACACAGGTTCGAAAATTCCTTTTCCTCTCTCTTCTGTGTTGTCTTACAATTTTTTATCACCATCATTAAAAGCATTTACAGCTTCTATCTCTGTCCACACCGAACCAACATCACACACTCAAGCCCTCAAAAATCCCATCTGGTGTAAGGCAATGGAGCAGGAACTCACTGCTCTAGAGCTCAATGAGACATGGTCCATCGTCGATTTACCTCCTGGCAAGAAGCCGATTGATTGCAAATGGGTATACCGGTACAAATTCAATGCTGACGGCTCTATTGAACGTGCTAAAGCGAGATTAGTTGCGAAGGGCTTCACTCAACGTGAAGGAATTGATTTTCATGATACATTCTCACCGGTTGCTAAGATGGTTTCTATCCGCATTCTCCTTGTTGTGGCTGCCATAAAAGGGTGGGATTTACAGCAATTGGACGTCAATAACGCATTCTTATATGGAGAACTTGACGAAGAGTTGTATATGAGGCTTCCTCCTGGCCTTACTCCCACACAAGCAAACAAAGTGTGCAAACTGCACAAAAGTATTTATGGTCTCCAACAAGCATCTCGCCAATGGAACACAAAGCTCTCATCCTCCCTTGCTGAATTTGGCTTCGAGCAGTCCAAGTCGGACTACAGTTTATTCATCAAACACACGGCATCATCATTTACAGCACTATTGGTCTACGTTGACGATATTATTTTGATGAGTTCAGACCACAAATCAGCCGATGAAGTCAAGCACTTCCTCTCAACCAAATTCAAGATAAAAAAATCTGGGTTCGCTCAAATATTTCCTCAGTATGGAAATTGCTCGATCAAAAGCTGGAATTCAAATTTGCCAACGTAAATACACCTTGGATATCCTATCCGAGACTGGCATGCTTGCTGCAAAGCCCTCACCCATACCAATGGAACCAAATATTAAACTTCAAAAGGAGGAAGGAGCCGTATTTCATGACCCTACTCTGTACAGGAAATTGGTTGGTAAATTACTTTATCTCACAAATACACGGCCTGATATCAGTTACAGCGTGAATCTTCTAAGCCAGTTTATGGAAGTCCCACGTATACCTCACTATGATGCTCTCATTAAGGTCATTCGGTATCTCAAAAATGCCCCAGGCCAAGGACTCTTCTTTCCAGCCAATTCACCATTAAAAATCACAGCTTACTCAGATGCTAATTGGGCCAATTGTCCCGACACACGACGATCAACAACTGGCTTTTGCGTGTTTATTGGTCAATCTCTCGTCGCCTAGAAATCAAAAAAGCAGAATACTATCTTGCGATCCTCAGCTGAATCCGAATACAGGGCCATGGCTGCCGTGGTTTGTGAACTAACTTGGCTCTGATATTTTCTCAATGATCTTTGCATTACGATTGACGATCCAGCAACCTTGTATTGTGACAATTTGGCCGCCTTACATATAGCTGCCAACCCCGTGTTCCATGAGCGAACCAAGCACATCGAACTAGATTGTCATCTAGTTCGTGACAAAATTTCAGCTGGCCAAGTAGCTACTGCACACATGCCCTCCTCTGATCAGTTAGCTGATCTTCTTACCAAGCCCGTGCATTCCCCAGCACTTACTAGATGTTTGTCCAAGATGGGAGTCTTCAACATCTACTCTCCATCTTGCGGGGGGCTGTTGAGATTAAAGGATACAATACCTACGGTTCTACCTAATACAGCAATCACATGAGGCAATTCTATTATGCATTATGAGCTGTCAATTATTCTTTATATTCGTTTTTCTGTTATTTCATTCAGACTTTGTAATCTATAAATAGCGGCACATAGCTTGTACAAAAACAAGAATATTTTGAATACAATTCAGTTATTCCAATTTCAACTTTCTGCTGCATTCATATTCTTCATGCTCTGTTCTTCTATTTTACGTTTCCTGCACTACTGTTAATACATTCAGATATTGAGTTCTCTATGAATTGTAATAGTACATGATCACTTTCTCCAAATGAGAGAGCATGGGTTTGAAATCCAACCCTCTCCCCCATTGTATCAAAATAGAATTATGATATTGATAAATTGTTGTGCCGTAAGATTTATTATAATTATAACCATAGAATCAGAGTAATATTTATCTATATGAACTGATGTATAAATTTCCATTTCAAGGATATGGTGATCTTACTAATAAATAAGTTGTCAACAAATATTTTTCTCAAATTCAATGTAATTCGTCATTGCACTTAAATGAGTAATGTAACTTCATAACAGCATTGGCTTTGACTTACAAATGCCAGTGGAACATGATAAATGGCTAATTTTAGCCAAAATCGGCCTGCCGTGGATTAAAAAGTAAAATATGACCAGTAGTTCCAAATGCAAAGAGTGATATTAAAAATTAAAGTTTACCTAATAGGATCGCCAATCTAATGGTGATACTCTTAAAGTAAAGCTAGCGTCACACCACACATAAACATCAAAACATAAGGGAAGAACTCTTTTCATTGCCAACAAAATTTGGCCTTACTTATATTTAAAACAACTAATAAGAAAGAAAAATACTAAAATAAAATTTTGATTGCCAACATAAAAGAGGTTTATCTATGTGTCTTGTCGCTACATTTGTTTGAATTTGGAAACAATATTGTTGATGCATTTTTTTTGAAAGGGTCGGAGCCCAACAATACAGTTGAATGGCCCACAATGATGGCTTAGGTGTTGTTATGGTGCTTGGATGCTCATCTATGAAATAAATAATAAATAAAGCATATAAATATAAATATAAATAAAGACATAGATATTTATATTGTTCAACATAAAAGCCTACATTTGCAGGTTGTATGGGAAAGAAATCTACTATATTTGGTGATTTTATAGTTTTTCAATGCCTCTCATAGCTCACAACATAATGAATGAAAATTAGGGTTCCCAGGGGTTGAAGATGTCTTCACTGTAGAAATCTACAGAGGGAGAGCTAATAATTTGTCCTTTTTCAAGTGTAGAGAAGTTTGTAGACCTATAAATATCTCCTCTTTTTATAGAGGTCTCTTTACTTCTATGGAGTAGTTGAATCATATTTGCCTAATGTGGCTTTTACCTTTTTGTATTGAAAGTAAACCTCTTTGACCTTGTTGTAACTGAGTCAACCTCTTTTGGTTTTATCTCTTCTTTTATTTTTGGTAATTGATTTCAAATGACCAAGATAGACCCAGTTAATTTTAAATCCAACAAATGCCCGTTATTCTTAAGGGTGACTTGTTCAACGAGAAAGTTTTAAGAATCTTCAAGTCAACTATGACAAGATAGTCTAACAAAATAGTAGAAAATAAATTTTGGTAACTTTTCCCTAGTTTTTCATTACCATGTGATGCAATGAAGATCGCTGAGGGTGGACCTCGAGGAAACATGTAAATCTTGGTAAGGGCCCTTGAGGATGGGTCTCTAGGACGTTTGTTTGTGTGAGTGTATATATGACAACCAAACATACTTATAGTCATGTGTGACAATTTATTGTTAACAAAATGAGAATTTTGTACTTGTTGATCTTTTCGTTTTCATTGGTGCTAGTGGATTTTTTGCTCGCTTGAGGCGATTTCTCGTTGGTGTAAAGTTTGAGTTTTTGTGTTGTAACCAGCTAAGTGTTAAGGGAGCTCGTTGCCCCCTAAATTCATCTTCGATAGTTTCTAAGCCCATCGACTCATTCCCAAAGGGATCGTGCACAAGATGGTTAAGGAGCTCAGAATCTTGTTCTTGGAGGTGACCCCCTGGCAGCTATTATGGCTAGGGAGGTAGCCCCGGTCGGATGTCTGTGCGCTAACACCTCTCATTAAGGTAGTGAGAGGCTCACCCAATTGCTATTGTGGCGAGAGGTGTATATGTGCCTTGTTTGTCGGAGCTCAGCTTGCATGTTACTAGGCTTGGCTGCTATGGTCAAGGCTTATGTGTGCCATGTTTACTGTTGCGGGAGGTGTGATCGATCGCGCTACTAGGGGTGGGCGGTGAGCCACCACATCTAGCCCGTCCACCACCCCCATCTTGCCCCAGGCTGGGTCCAAGGTCGCCCAAGATTTCCCCCGTTTGGACCCCCCAAATGTGTGTATATATATATATATATATATATATATATGAAAAAACAAATCTTCTTTAATAAATCGATGTCATTTTATTATAGGGCTATGTTTTTAAACCCCTCCCCCCCCTAGCCACATCTTTGTAAGGGTGTAACCGGTTCAGTTTTATAAATACTAAGATTAAATCTCATGTTATATTAATTAGCAATTTAGCATATAATATATACATATATAATATAATATAAAACATTATATACAATATATTTTATATAATATAAAAATTAAAAAATATATATTGGTCCAGACCAGTGAGGTCGGTTCAACTGGTTTCGTAGTTTTTTAAATACCTCTCTCTCTCTCTCTCTCTCTCTCTACTTTGGTTGGTTTTGGTTGTTGTTTTTGTTTTTTTTTTTCATGGGTGGGTGGACGGCCATGAGGGCAAATCTGTCCCTCGACCTCCAAATGGAGGCACTTGCCCACTCGAAGTAGAGCTAGTGTCGAGGCCCAGTTTTCTCCCCTTCTCAGTAGCAATGGGCGAGATATGCAGCCACCCATGCAATGGGTGCTGGTAGCACCACTATATGTTGTATAAAGTATCTCAAAATTTTGTGAATAATAGTGAAGTAATTTAAGTGAAGTTGTTTTATTATATTTTAGAAAATGAAGGAGAAAAAAGTAGAATAAAAATATATTTTAAAATAAGTATTGTATTGGAGTTTGTGAAAGTGAATATATAAAGTTAAAAAACTATTTGAATATAATTTTTTAATGTTATTTTTATTTTAAAATTTGTAAAAGTTGTATTAATTTTTGTGTTTGAATAATGATTAAGTAATGATTAGATAAAAACTGTTGAAAATTAAAAATTAAAAAATGTTTTATGTTTAAGTGATTGTTGGGAATGAAGTTATGAGACTTTTCGAAATTCTCATATTTGCCGAACATGTCTTTAATCTTATTGAGTTTATAGCAGAGAGTATTGGGCAGAAATGAGCTTGTGCAAGAAGATTGGATTAAAAAAAAAACATTGAGATTAATTTTGTAATATAAAATAATATTAAAATGTATATTATATAAATGTAATTAAGTTGACATATTAATAGCACATCCACCATAAAAATCACATTTATGTAAAAGATTATATGCACGAAATAATAAGAAAATTTTTTCAAAAGATATTTTAGCAAGAACCAAATATATATATCAAAACATATTTTTTTTATAACCTAATAAAAAAATAGTATTTATTGATACTTATCTCTACAAGAGGGATTCAATACAATGAGGAGTAGACTCCAAACCAATGATTACATCTAAAATAGTCAATGCATCTTTGCCTAGAGCATGAGCTTTTTTGTAAAGGTCTCTTCTAACATGATTGACAAACCAATTGGTAAATTTAGAAAGCAAAAGTTTAATATTAGGTATTAACAATCCTTTGTTGTTCCAGCTATCCTCGCTGCTTTTGATAGCATTGATTACTTATAATGCATCTCCCTCAAGAACGACCTTTTGAAAGCCTAGTTCATTGCAAAATTTTGTGGCTTAGAGTGCTTCAAACATATCTGCTAGCAAAGGGATCTGGGAACAAGGATATATTCATACTCATTGTTGCCATTACATCTCCCTTTCAGTTCTTGATAATGACTCTAACCCCAACTTTGCATTGTTTGTTGTCAACTACAATGTCTGAATTGATCTTGTATACATCCCTCGAAGGTGCCATCCAGTTGTAACTATTGTCTGTTTGATTGCACTCTGCTCAGTTGGCTTTTGATGGAGAAGTTTGAGATCCGACAAGTCTGTTGTGTATTAGGGTGTGTAAAAACCTTATGAAAAATAACTTCATTTCTTCTCTTCCATAACCTCCAAGCCACTACTACAAATTCCTCCAAATACTCTTTATTCATAGATTTGAGGATAGAAAGGATAATGTCTCTAAACTCTGGGATATGATACTATATTTCTGAAGTGGCCTTGAATATTGTCTCCACACATCTTTGGCTGATTCACACTCCCACAGGGCATGTTATATTGTTTCTTGCACTTGACAGCATATGAGACACATGGGATCATCCACCACCTTCTTTCTAAATAGGTTCAAATTGGTTGGTAAGGCCTCATGACAAGCTTTCCAAAGAAGCAACTTTTTTGCATTTGGGATTGATTGATAGTTTCCAAAATTGCTTCCACTTCTCCTCTTGACTACTATTTCTTGATGGTTGTCTTTTGAGTCTATCTCAAATTTTCCCTTGCAAGTGGTATGCACTTTTGATCAAGAATATTCCATTGGATGTACATTTCCAAATAAGTTTGTATGCACTACCACATTGACTTAATGGAATTTTGCATATTAGATAAGCTTCATTACTCGAGAAAATGGCATTGAAAAGTTTTATGTGTCAACTGTTTAGTATCCAAGTCAATCAGAGTAGCTACCTTTTCCTCTTCCTGTAATAGATTTACTTCACTTTGGATCGTGTAGGAGAATGTTGAATTTATCAACCCAAATTTTGATTGACTCCCTATTCCCTACTCTCTGAATTAAACCTTCCTCAACTAGCGGTTTTGCTACCACGAAACTCGACAGGTATGAAGGTCTTTTTGCCAATTTGGCTTGGTGGAAATTCCCCTTTATATAGTATTTGAGAGTCAAGACTTTTGCAGATGGAGATTAAGGAGACAGCCGCAATCCCCAGCACTGCTTGGCTAGAATGGTCAAGTTAAAATCCTCCAATTCTCTGAATCCTAGACCTCGCATCCATTTAGCCTTGCCCATAAGTTGCCAATTGGCCCAATGAATCCTTCTCTCTTTATCTTTCTACCCCCACCAGAAGTATTGCGTCAATATGTTAATCTCTTGTAGGATAGCTTTTGAAATTTTGAAAATTTCCATAAAGTCGTTAGGGAGTGCTTGAATCACATATTTCAATAAGATTTCCTTTACAACTAGAGAGAGAAATTTCGTCTTCTAATTGCTAATCTTTGATCTCACTCTATCCAAGATCTGCTGAATGACCTTTCTCGAGATCTTTCCATTTGAGTAGGAAGTCCCATATATTTATCATATGATTGTCTAGATCTAATACCTGCTATTTGAGTGATTATGCCCTTTGTTTCTTCCCTTATATTGCTGCTAAAGGAAATAGATGTTTTCTTCTTGTTGAGTCTAGACCTGATGTTGTTTCAAAGGTCTCCAGTAGCTTTAATAATTTGTTCCACTCTAGTGAGCTTGCCTTGCAAAATAGCAAAATATCATCTGTGAAAAAAAAAAAGAAAAAAAAGATAGTTGATGTGGATTTGTCATCGGGCCAGAGGAACTCCAGTAAGTGGCCTGCAACTTCAGCTAATTACTAAAAGTTTCAAAGTAAAGGATAAAAAGAAAGGGAGATAGGGGATCTCACTATATTATTCTTCTAGAGGGATTAAATTTCTTGCAAGGTATTCCATTGATGATAACAAAATAGGATATTATTTTTACACATCTCTTGGTGAGGTCAATCAATTTGCTTGCAAATCCCATCTTCTTCATTATTGCTTCCAAGAAAGGCCAATCAATTTTTTCATGGGCCTTGCACATGTCTAGCTTCAAGGCCATAAAACCACCCTTTACTTTCAAATGACATTTCATGGAATGCTCGACTTGTAAGCAATAATCACATTGTTAGTAATGAGTCTGCCTCGAACAAATGCACTTTGAGTAGGAGATATAATAGAAGAAATGATAGACTTCAACCTTTTGGCCATCACTTTAGCTAGGATTTTGTATAACACATTGCATAAGCTAATGGATCTAAATTTAGTAACTTTTTGAGACATTTTTACTTTTGGAGCTAGAGCTATATGAGTATCATTGAGATTATGAGTTTATAAGGCTGTGTCGAAAGCTTTTGTGACTGCTTTGCATGCACCATTTCCAATAGTCTCCCAATGATTTTGATAGAAAACTGTTGGGAATCCATCTAACCCAGGTGAGCTTAAAGGTTCATTTGAAAAACTGTTGTCTCTAACTCTTTTGCATACTTGAAGGATTTTTTTATTCATATCCTCTATAATAGTAGAGCCAAGATTTTGTAAACATTATGCTATCCTTGAAGGTTGAGATGGAGAGAACAGATCTTGGAAATAAAGTTGAAACATAGAACTAACATCTTCTTGTGATTTTGCTATATTGCCACTCCCATCAGAAGTTGACTTAATGGTATTGACTTTCCTTCTTTGATTTGCACACATGTAGAAAAATATAGTATTATTGTCCCCTTCTTTGAGTCACTTTTGTTTGGTCCTTTGTTTTCACTTTAGATCCTCATCGAGTAATTCCTCCACCTCCTTTTTCAAGCTTCTGCTTCTATAAGTGTTTTCACCTTCATTTGCCTCTTGTAGATATTTGATAAGGGATTGTTTGGTATTAATGAGCTCCTTTTGATTTTTGCAAGCCATTGTGCTTTAATTCTGCAAAGATTCTTTGCGTGTTTTTAGGAACCTAGTAGTTTTTGTCATGCTTGCTATGAGAGTTTGATTTTGGATCCATATTTGCTTTACAGTATCACGAAATTCTTCTATTTTAGCCCAACTTACCTCATATCTAAAAGGCTTCCTTTTCCTATCATCAATCATCTTGTTTCCCATTTAAATAAAGGATATGACAGTGGTCAGAACTTTGAGCAACAAGAGTATCAACATTGTGCCATTAAAGCTTTGGAGCCATTCAGAATTACCTAGGCCTCAGTTTAATCTTTCTTTAGTGAAGCTATTACCTTCTCTGTTGTTGCTCCAAGTGAACTTAGCACCTTGATAGCCCAAGTCACTTATTCCACACAGTTCAATAGCTTCTCTAAAATTCTCCATTGTTTATAAAGTCTTTAAGCAGCTCCTACTTTCTCATGCTGATAAAGGATCTCATTGAAGTCATCCATGCATAACTATTCTCATGAGGATGCCCATGCTAGCAGCACATTAGCAATGATAAAGCTGGTTAATCCTAGTGATTGTACTGAAGTGGTGAAAAAGAGTTCCAACTGGAAAAAACGAGCTAGATGAGTTTTATCTACCAACAATGAATCAATAATGTGCTCTAAAAGGATGGGAAAAAAAAACTCAAATGTAGTAGAGGGGCACATTTAGAAAGGTCCAACTGGTAAGAAAAACAAACTCATACTGGCAAGGAGTCAAACTCATGAACTATTGCAACAATGATTTGCTTCAGTTGGAATTTTCAAGGACTTGAAAACCTTTGAACAGTTTGAGAACTTCAACATTTGGTGATCACAAAGGGCCCACACTTTGTTTTCCTTATATAGACAAAGTGCAATAGGACTAAGGTGGAGAATATTAGAAACAAATCTGGTTATGAAAGAAGTTTTGTAGTGGAGAGCATTGGTTGGAGTGGAGGTTTAGCTTTTCTATGGAAGGACTAGATGGCAGTGGATCTTGATTACTACTCTTAGAGTCATATATCCCTAAAGATTACACAATATGTCACTAATATAAAAAATTGGCTACTCACAAGCTTTTATGGTAGTCCGATAACAGCAAAAATGATTGCAAGATGGAGCTTATTAAGAGTATAGGTTATGGAATCTATGATAGTGAAAGATTCTATATCCATATTTACAAGAGGAATATTACTTGATTGGTTGTCAATTGCTAGATGCTTAAAGGCTCCAAATTGTGCAGGTACTTCCTATTTAGAAAAGTTTCCTTTGTTAAGTCCCTCATCATTTTGAAAGTTACTACTTATCTTTTTCTAGCAATTTTCCTTAATTAGAGTTGCCTTAGGATAGTTGGCAGAGTCATCAAGATCTTCAGTTACCTTATTACTCAAAGATTCCTTTGATTGCTCATCTGATTGTTGCACTAATACTTCCTTTCCTTTTGTGGATTCATTGTTGCCTCTTGTGCTGGAAAGGTTCTGTCTCCAGTTTTCTAATTGGTCAACTTCTAGCCTGGCACCATATCTTTTGGAGCCATGAGAACTGGTTCTAGTTGGCTATGCTTTGAGGCATGGTCCATATTGTTGTTGAGAACCTGTTGCCGATTGTCTGACATGCTTTAGCAATGAACATCCCTCACTTTATGTTTTAGCACTCCACATTGGAAGCGGAAGTTTCTAATCTTTCATATTTGAAGACAATCCAGTTATGTTTTCTTTCAACATTCAACCACCTTCCTTGATCAAGTGGTTTAGTAATGTCCGCTACAATTCTTACTCTGAGAAACTTGAATCATCCCAGACCTTATTTCTCCACATAGACCATTACAACCTTACCAATTGAGGAGCCTATTTGTTTACCCATCTCTTTTGTCATTCCAGCTAACGGTAAATTATGAATTTGTACCCAAAAATTTTCTTGTAAGAAAGTAGACTTACTTGGAGAGGTATTACCTTCAAATTATTGGATTACCACCAAGGATCAATCAAAAAACCAGGGTCTGCCTTCCATGATCCTCTCTTTGTCAGTCACTTCTTGAAAGTCTATGATGAATTGATTTTCTCCCACCTCTTTATATGTAATCTAGCCTTTTGGTTTCCACACGAGACATAGTGGATTGAAAGGCCTCACGATTCACACCTCTATATGCTAATATCATAACTAGTATGCATTGTTTTCTTTGAGCAACTGACTCCAAAATGGCATACTCTAATAATTGTATTACTTGTTCTTCATCTGTGACTAGTTTATGGCCTTCCCATAGACTAGGAAGGTCTTTATTTGCCATGCTGAAAAACTTTACAGTCACTAGAGACTGAGAGACTAGAGATCTTTGACACAGCAAAGAGACTCACATGACCTCCCTCTTCACAGAAGAGAATGACCTAATTACTTAACATCTAAATATCAAAAAGTGTTTGTTTCTTGCAAGACAATTGCCAAAAATAATTTTTATAAAACATCAATATATAATAAAGATCATACATGTGAAAAAGGTCAAATTTCTTCAGTGTATTTTAAATTCTAGTACCCTTCATCAATTTTGTATTAATTGATGTTCCACCAATCGTTATCAAATCCATAGCAACCAATGACGAATGGATCGATAAGCTTGGAACAGGCGCGTATGAGTTTGCGAGTGCAAATTGCTGCTCGGGCAATGAAGCCCGAGTTATTACCATTAACCGATTTCAAGGATATTATTATTGAATATTAATATTATCTCTAAGAAATAATAAATAAATAGAAAATAATAATATAATAATATTGAATATTATGATTATCTCAAATGATTTGTAAATAGTAACAAAGAAATAATAAATAGATTATAAATAATAGTGAATAGTAATAAAATAGTCTGAAAATATTTGAAAATAGTTATGTTCCCAAAGAGACCCTGAGGATCCATTTGTCAAGACAACTGTTTTTAAATATTCTCAGATATTTTTAGATAATTCCTTCCCAAGCATCAATCAAATACAAAACACTTCTCAATTTTAAATTTTTAACTTTTTCATCTAATTATTATCTAATTATTACAATTTTTCTAAACTCACAAACAAGACACAAAAAAAAAATACTACTTTTTCAATTTTTAAAATAAAAATTATATTAAAAATATATATTTAAACAATATTTTAACTATATAATATTTTTAATAAATTTTTCTCTCATTTTTCAAAATCTAATCAAGCGTCTTAATTCGAATAATTTCACTACTACTGCCAGATGGGTAATGATACACTTATACCTTCTTTACTACTGCTTTACTACCTAGCTATTTTTTTTTTCTTTTTTTGCTATTTGAATCTAGATTAAAAATCTTAAAAAATGACATTCTTGCATAATTTATAAGAAAATAAATTCAATCAACCAACATCATCATGTAATTTATTTAAAAATAAATTAGATTTTATAGGAATGAACTCAAAGAGTAAAAAAAAATCAATTTTTATAAAATTGGATTTATTTTTACTTAAATTATATGATTACGTTAGTTGATTAAATTTATTTTCTTCTAGATTATGTAAAAAAAGGTCTTGATCTGAAATTTTTAATCCAAATTTAAAGAACAAAAAGAAAAGAAAAATAACTGGATAATAAAAAAGATGAGTGACCTTTGAACTTTGAAAGGGATGATCGAAAATTTCAAGGATGATATCATTTTTTTTATTTATTTCGAATTTGTTATTTTTAATCATATTGATTGAGATGATGTATTTCAAGGATTAATCATCCAAGTCATTAGCTATTTAAAGTCAGCCTCTGATCACCATGTCTCTTTCCTTGCTTGCTATACAAGAAAAGCATTACCTCATATGGTTTTCTACAAGGGTGTCTTTGACTTGTCCTTTTTAATTCTGGGCTTTGGACAAATGCAATTTGGGATTGTCATCATCAATTATTAAACTTCCATATTAGGATCATTCCAATATTGCTTGTGGCACATATTAGTATATACCCTCCCTCCTCAACTGAATTATTGGTTATATATATCAAGATTATCTATCATTTAATCTTGATTTGAAGTCAGTCTGAGATTGTCGATCTCCCCTTAATTAAACTCAGAACATATGATTTGATATACCTTATCATCAATTAATCTCGGATCTCATGTTAGTCTCGATTAATCTCGAATCAATTTTTTTTATTTTTTATTTTTTAACTTAGGCCTACATACTTGTTAAGTTGTAGTTCTTGAATTCTTATATTTAAAAAAAGAAGAAGAAGAAGAAGAAGCAGCAGCTTATTTCTAATCAATTATTTGCTATGAAAATAACAAGTAGTTATTTTTCTTGTTGTGAAAGCAAGGACGTACGTCTCCTCACCTAAAGATCATCTGGATTTCCAACAAGTTCTCTCAAAGAACTTCTATGGCCCCGTTTAGATTCAGAGTTATCTCAACTTATTTTATCTAATCTAATCATTACAATTTTCTTAAATTTTCACACAAAATATAATAAACAATTTAACTTTTTTAAATCTCAAAATAATAATAATATTAAAAAATAATATTCTAACAATATTTTATTTAACTTTCAATTTTCATCTCAACTCCCTATATATATATATATATATATATGCTACTGTCGTTAGAATAATACTTTCAACTTTGTATGCACTTCCTGTTTGGTGCACGTTTCATGAGTGGATGGCAAGAAAACTTTGTATGAAAGATTGGTGATTAAAATATTCGACAAGAGAAATATTGGTATTAAGGAGAGAAGCTACTAGTTCAATGAACCCGGCCAACTATGTTTGGTGAAAGAGGGAATGGAAAAGGAAAGGAAGGAAAAAAAAGGATAAAAAAGAAAATTAAGGAAAACCAAATGGGGTGATTCATATATAGTTTCATATGACGTACCATTTGGACAATGGGGGTTGTTTGCACATGGAATAAAGATAACAATTAACTGCTTGAATATTATATCAATATTGTTAAAATATTATAAAAATGATAAGTCACGTTTCTAAAACAAGTGCATCCTAAGTTCAGGTGCACACAGTAATTAAGGAACTAGTTACACTCATCATCGACTATTTATTAAGTAATTTTGAATTAGAGTTTTGTTATGTACAAGTAAAGTTACGAATTAATCTGCGTACTAATACTGATTCTTTCATATTTAAAATTTAAATTAGTATTGTTTTCAATAAAATCTATTTTTTTACCAATCACATTATATTGGTGCACGTATTAGTACGCAGTTATGCTTGTAACTAAATTTTTCATTTGAACTATACACGAGACAATATCCTCATCCTATCACATAATGTTGTATCATTAAAATTAACTATATAATTAATCATTGATTTTTATAATATGATATCTATAATAAGTTGATCAAAGTAGTATCATGCATCGATCTATCAAAATTACTCAATAGTTAATCTCGCCAGCAGAATAAACAGTCACATTATGCCTAGCATCACTTCATGTATACATGATATATGAATGTGATAAGGACTTGGATATCTAATAAGGTTTATACATATATATATATATATATAGGTGACATTATTGGAGAGTGAATCATGCTTGACTTGGACGTACCCGTAGTCAATATATATCATCAATATATTTAATTTTTTATAAGTTATTAATTCATACACACACGCACATATATATATATATATATATATATATATCTTATTAAAGAATTATGATATTTATACATTGGTGTGTTGTACTTACAGACTGAGAATGATCAAATCGAGTAATATTTTTATATATGAGCTAATGTATAAATTCTCAGATCAAGAATATGGTCAGCTTATAGGTAAATAAATTATCAATAATTTTTTTTTCTCAAACCCGACGTAAATATCATTGCAGTTAAATGAGTAATATAACTTTGAAGGTCATAACGTTTCCAAAATACTCATATGTCGCTCGACTTCGTGCATTAGTCCAGAACACATTTCGTAATCTTCCCTCATCATCCACATCATGACAGAAACAAAACCATCATTCATCTCTCTCATTCTCTGAAAATACTCATTAACTGCTTTGCCACCTCCTTTACCTAATTTTAAATGTCTAGCCTTGTCAACAAAATTTCAATAATTTTTCTATTAAAAATCAAGATTCTCAAACTCCTCCCCTCCCCCCTGTGCGCATGGGCGCTTCAACGACAAGTACTAAATAATTCTTGTTTTTTAATACCTGCTAGGTCTATCATTCAAATCAAGCAGTTTTTTAATACCTGCTAGGTCTATCATTCAAATCAAGCATCTTTTGACTATATTCATTTACACACTAGTGAGAACTCAAAAGTCCAGACTCTTGGGGCTCACAGTATTGTGGTTGTGCACATTTTCAATAGTGGTAAAAACTCATATGCCATTCTTGTCCAATGTTGCATTTACCTTCGTCTTACAAGCTGTTTTAGTTGTTAGCCGTGGCCCCCTCGAGATATTACTGCAGTTAGGTTGGTACTTGCCGCCACGAGCACAACCAATTGTCACATACACAACCCTCCCATCATCATAATCTCTCTTCGTCCTCTATGTCCTTACACCAAAATTCTCTTGCATATCACTTATAATAGGCCGTAGGCTTTTTCTTGGTCGCGAATTCCATAGTAGATCTTGGTGTTTGAACTCGTACATCATCATCTGGGACAACAGTGGTACCCTCCGGCTCCGCCTCTTCATTTACATCAAATAAAGTTTCTAAAAATGCAAATATATGGATGGATTAGCATCAATTCAATATTAGTGTCATTAAAATAATTTTTTTTAAAAGTATAATACCACCAGTAGCATGACAACTTTGATCAGTCATCCGTGATGTACTTCCAACATTTTGTTCAAGTTTTGCACTAGTTGGCACAGTTGATGTGGGGGTCATTTCTTGCTTCAAGTCCTTTGGATTATCCAACGAAGGGTAGGGCATATAAGGCAACATCAACAGATGCTTCAACCAGGCACATTGTTAGGGGAATTACTTTAAGCAAATTAACATGTTAATTTTTGGAAATTGGTTCAAAAAGTAAGAGAAATATACTTGAAATAAATCTTCAACTCGTCTAAAGTCCTCCGGATTACTCGACGGAGGGTAGGGCATATTTAGTTAAAAAGGATGCTGTAATTATGCAATTTGTCATATTCAAAAGCACGTAAAATATAAAAGATATCAACCTGCCTACTTACATGATAGACGTTTGGATTTCGATATGTATTTTGAGGCCTCATTAATGGGGGGTAGTATGGATTTATGGGACCAACATACGACTGTGAAGTTGATGTTGAAGGCCTGGGTGGTATTCCATCTTCCTCTTCCCCCATCACACTAAAACTGAGAATGCCAATGAGATGACTGCTAGTCAAACCTACAATAGTTAAAAATAGCTAAACCAAAATGCTTCTTTCTTTTTATTTTTATTTTTTAAACTTAGTGCTTTTTATTTGTTGGAAGAAACTAAACCAGGATGGATGAAAAATATGAGTTCTGGTCAGATTTGCTCAATTCTTTATGCTTTTATTATAGCTATCACTAACCAATTAAGTAAGATTTTGCTTCAAAATACACTTTCATGGCTGACTAATAGCAACAACGATTTTTCCTATGG
The DNA here is from genome assembly GCF_018687715.1 of Carya illinoinensis. Taxonomy (NCBI): domain Eukaryota; kingdom Viridiplantae; phylum Streptophyta; class Magnoliopsida; order Fagales; family Juglandaceae; genus Carya; species Carya illinoinensis. The sequence continues at coordinate 36,683,039 of NC_056766.1, forward strand.
TGGCAAAAAGAAGAAGAAACCACCAAGAATCAGCGGGGAGAGAGAGAGAGAGAGAGAGAGAAGAGTAATCATGACTTTTTTCATTTTGTACTTAAATATATATACGCATACTTTTTTAATTGCTGGCTACATGTGTAGAGAAGAGATATGCTTGCACATCCTGATTCCTTATATTTAGAATGTAGGAGGAAAATAGGGGGACCGCAGCTTCCTACCCATCATCATGCATTGTTTGAATTGAGAATCGATTGAGCCATTTGATGAGGACAAGGACCACTACCTTTTACTCATTTCTTGTATTACTAAAACCAAACGCCTTGCAGGCTAGCACTACTATTGGAGGGATGGCATGAAGCTGGTAGCGGTAGTCAACTTTGAAATGATCAGATCACTCCTTAATCATACTGCATGATGCCACTTTGCATGTAATTAATTAACTTTTTGATTAGCAAAAGTTGGTCTACCTCAGAAACAATAAACCTCTAAAGTAATGAATTATATTATTATAATAATAATATAAAGAGAAATTCTATTTGCAGTCCTGAGTGTGAAGACTGCGTGTGTAGTCCTATTGATAAATAAGAGTAAAAGAGAAAAAATATCATTCTAAATATGATATTATTGTAATTTTAAAATTATTTTAAGCATAATTGCATGGGCTTGCATGAACGGTTCACATTTGAGGACTATATATAGACTAACTCTAATATATAACCCATCAATAAGTTTAAACTTCCAAATATGGAGATTGAATGCAAAAGGTTCTCCATTATTCCTTTGTACATTTATCCCATCATAAGCTCCCACAAGTGATGCAGTCTTCTTTCGTCATTACTTGGTCTAATATTTGTCAGCATTTTCCCTAACAATAATAGAGTTTAGAGACTATCTAGGCAATATCTTCAAAAGCCTACCACTTCCTCTGTTTCTTTTTCCCAACTACTTTTCAAACTACCGTTCAAAGGCTTGTCAATGGCACTTTTTGCTTTAAGTCTTTCTAGTCATTATAGGTTTGTAATCCTTTTGTTCTTGTTTTATTAAAAATTGAAATTTTCCAAAGTACCATAAACATGAACACCGCCATTACTTTGACGCATGTTTAGATTGTCATATTTTGCCCTTTTACATCCTTAAGAATGGAACTCTGATGAATGTATAAATAACACAGTGAAGTGGCAGACATATATAGTGCTTATAAAGTTAAACAAATAAAATATTTCAGTAGGTTTTCTAGATTTAGTACCACATACTACATGACTAGTGAAACTCTGAAGTACTCGAACAACTGACAAACTTCAAGCATCTCCATGCCCTAAGCCCCAAAATTTGCCCAGAAATTCACCTCTCTCAGTGCACAAGCAAAACTCAATAATACAGAAGGAAAAATGATAGTGGAGTAATTACCTACGAAGCTGAGCAGAGGGGCGGTGAAACAGAGCTCACGAACTCATCAGCCACGAACTGGAGTCCACAAGGGGCTTGGTAGAGGGAAGAGTGAATGCGGGGTGGCGTTGGGCAAACGGAGGAGCAAACAAGGGGTGGCGCTAGATAGAGGGAGGGACATCGCGGAGTGGGGCTGTGTAGAGGGAGACATGGATGCGGGGTGAACATGGGACTGGCTAGGACTGATTTGAATGTTCTCCTCAAAATGAGCATTTCAGCATAAGAAGAAAAAAAAAAAAATCCAAATCAGGCGTGGGGTGAATAGTAGCTGATGTATTGCAAAACCTAATTTTTTTTTATAATATTTATATAATTATATTTTAAAAGGATTGCTCCAATATCATTACTGATCAACATGAAAATGTTGAAAAATGATGAATAATTTTAAACTATGAAAGGGATGATCGAAACTTTCAAGGATGATATTATTTTGAATTTTGAATTTTTTATTTTTAATCATAATGATTGAGATGAAATGGTGTAGTTTAAGGAGATAATCATTCAAGTGATTAGCAGAAGAAGTTATTTAATGGCCTCCTCTCCTCCGATCACCACGTCTATTCTTAGCTTGCTACAGTACTTGAACAAAATATAGTAAAATACTCTAGTCACAAAGAGACTATACAAAAATAATTTCACAAACTAATGTGGCTTGATGTGATTCATCAGATTGTAAAACTACTTTTAATATAAAGTAGATTTAATAGATCAGATGAAGTTATATCAATTTTTGGAATTGTTTTGTGTAGATTTTCTGACAAGTGTGTCTTTGACTAACCTTGGATTAATTCTCGGTTTTTTGGACAAATGTTTGAGATTGTCATCCTCAATTGAATTTAATAGCTTTTCAAACTTTGTATGGACTTCCTGTTTGGTGCACGTTTGAGTCGATGGCAAGAAATAAAACTTTTCATGAAGAGTCGGTGATTATAATATTCGTCAAGAGAAATATTGAGACAAGGAGAAAAGTGGTTCAATGAACCCACCTGTGGTTGGTGAAAGAAAGAACGAAAACGAAAGGAAGACAAAAATTTACTCAAACGTACTTTTTCGGATAATGCATAACATAATTCAAATTTAAAAAGACTGTCATTGGACGAAAATACCCATACAACTTTAAGATAATTACAACTTTCAAATATATGATCATAATATTTACTATTTCAAATAATCGTCATTTCTATCTCAGAAAATACTTTTTAAATTTATTTCCAAACAAACGTAACATGTTTAAGGGTGTGTTAAAATCACTAATAGTAATTGTTCTAGAAGATTCATTTATTTTTCACACATGTAAATCTGTCACATACATATCAATAGGTTTGTTAGTATTTGTCCTTTTTCATTCTCTGCATTAGTGTCAAGCAGAGGACACAAAGTTGTATATAACGGCCATAGTGGTTATTGTCTAATCATCAATTCAATGGAAAGAATATTTTTTTCCACAACTGTTTTTCTATTTCTGTCATGGTATCAGAGCAGAAGTCTTGAGTTCGAACCATGACTCTACACTCTATTCTATTTAATTAAATATTTCACGTGTTGGGCTATCCATTAAGGGAGAGTCTGGCCCACATGTGAAGAAGAGTTTTAAGATATAAAATAAATAATAAAATCTATCCCTTCCCATTATTAGCTTAAACTTTTGGGACAAGTGGTGATTTCATATGGTATCGAAGAATAAGTCCTGAGTTCGAACCATGACTCTACACTCTATCCTATTTAATTAAATATTCCAAATGTTGGATCCATTGAGGGGGAGTCTAGCCCACATGTGAGGGGGAATGTTAAGATATAAAATAAATAATAAGATGAGCTCAGTAACTATAGGCTTTTACCTGTCTATTCTTGTGGTGCATTAAAGGAAGATGTTTCTGCACAACATTTTGAATATGTTATGCAGTTTCTTATTGGTCTTAATGAATCCTTTTCTATAGTCAAGGCTCAAATTCTCCTTATGGTCCCTTTACCCTCCATTAACCAGGTATTTTCCCTGGTTCACCAAGAGGAAAGGCAACGTAAAATTCTCACAACCCCACCTGTTGAATCCATGGCTTTATTGTCTCGCCAAGATCTTGCTTGTTCCACCAAACCCCCTTCTTCTCGTGGCAAGGAAAGACCTCTATGTAGTCATTGTGGGGTTCTTGGGTCACATTATGGACCGCTGCTATAAACTCCATGGCTACCCTCCAAGGTTCAGATTTAAGAATAAGAAATCTGCAGCTTCTGTTAATGCTGCTTCAGCTTCTACCATGTCCTTCACCAATGAGTAGTGCCAGTAACTCATAGCCATGCTAAATTGCACCTCTGTGAAGTCCACAGGTTCTGCTGCTCAATTTGCCAATTTAGTCTTTTCTCACAACATTTTAGGTATGGCATGCCTCTCATCTTCTCAACTCATCTATTCTTTTCCTCCCACTTAGATCCTTCATGATACAGGTGCCTAAGATCAAATGATAAATGATCCAGCTCTTTTTACCTCTTGTTCTCCCACTTCCTCACTTGTTAAACTCTCAAATAATTCTTTTATTTCTGTCTCCCACATAGGAACAGTTCAACTTTTCCCTGATTTGCTTTTACTTAATGTATGTTCCCTCATTTCATTTCAATTTAATTTCTACTAGCAAACTAACCAGACATTCTAAATATTCTCTTGTTTTCTTGCCTCATACATGTTTGATTCAGGACCTTACCAGCAAGAGGATGATTGGAGTGGGTGAAGAACGAGATGGCCTCTATTTTTTCAAACAAGCAGCCTTCAATAATTATGCTTTTCATATTCTTGTTGTACCTTCCTTTTTTGACTTATGGCATTTTAGACTTGGGCATGTTTCTGCCTCTAGGATTAGTTTACTGCATAAAATAGATTCTACAATTCATTGTTCAGATTCTTTTCATTGTATTACCTGTCCTCTAGCAAAACAAAAATGCTTACCTTTTAATGTCAACACCTCTATTGCTTCTAATCCTTTAGATCTTATCCATTGTGATATTTGGGGGCCATTTTTGTGCCCACTTATTCTGGTTTCAAGTATTTTCTTCCTATTATGGATAATTGTACTCGATGCACATGGACCTACTTAATGAAACACAAATCAGATACTAGGTCCTTTTGCATTCTTTTTTTGCTCTTGTTTCTACTTAGTTTGGACTTGTCATTAAAAATATTCACACTGACAATGGACTTGAGTTCCTTATGCCTGATTTTTACAATTCTAAAGGTTGTGTTCATCAAAAATCATGTATTGAAACAACACAGCAAAATGCTAGGGTAGAAGGAAAGCATCAGCATCTTTTAACTATTGCTAGGTCCCTTAGGTTTCAATCTGGTGTTCCACTTTCTTTTTGTGGTTATTGCATTATGACAACAACACATATTATTAATAGGATACTCTCTCATGTTATAGGTGATATCTCACCCTATGTTGCCCTCTATAAACAAAGCTCTATTCTTAGTCACTAAAGGGTGTTTGAATGTCTTTGCTTACTACTGCTCCCTTTAGTCATAGACATAAATTTTCTCATCGTTCTAGACAATGCATTTTCATTGGTTATCCGTATGCCACAAAAAGTTACAAAATCTTTGACCTCACTACTAAAACTTTTTTTGTATCTCAAGATGTGGTCTTTCATGAGTCTATATTTCTTTTTCTAACTTCTGTTTTTCCACCTCCTCCATCAATTGAAAATTCCTCACTTGTTCTCCCTTTATCCTTACTTGATCTTTTTGATGTTGCTATTGATGTATCTCTAAATGACACTACCTCTTCATCTCATGATGCTTCCCCTACTAATTCTACTGATGCATCCTTATCTTCCCCTTTTATACCTCCTGTCATGCCTACTCGTACCTCCACTAGAATTAGAAAAGTTTCAGGCTACTTGTATGATTTTCATCACAGGCTCATTCCCTCTCCGACCTCACCCTAACCTTCCCCTTCTGCCAATGGTCCTTTGCAAGCAGGTAATCCTCACCCTTTAGATTCTAGTACTATCTCTTACAATAATCTTTCAACTTCTTATAGAACCTTCACTTTAAAATTATCAAGAATTTCTAAACCCAAATTCTTTCATGAGGCTGTGTGTCATCCTTATTGGAGAAAGGCTATGGCATGCGAGATAGCAGTCTTAGAAGCCTATTAGACTTGGGAACTCACTACACTACCTGCTGGTAAAATTCCTATTGGTTGTCGATGGGTTTACAAGGTTAAACTTAGGTTTGACGGGTCCATTGAGAGGTACAAGGCCAGATTAGTGGCCAAGGGTTATACCCAATAAGAGGGATTCGATTATTAAGAGATCTTTTCACCTATTGCCAAAATGGTAACTATTAGGACAATTTGGGTTGTTGCTTCAGTTTATAATTGGTACCCCATCCAATTAGATGTTAACAATGTATTTTTGCATGCTGAGTTTCATGAGGATGTGTATATGAGCTTGCCATCGGGCTTTGCTAAACAGAGGGAGCCTTAGCAAGTGTGTAAGCTACTCAAGTCTCTCTATGACTTAAAGCAAGCCTCAAGTCAATGGTTTAGCAAATTCTCAAGGACCCTTATCACTCATGGCTTCACTCAATCCACTGCAAATTACTTTTCTTCACCAAATTTAGTGGATCATCATTTATAGCTTTGATTGTGTATGTAGATGATATATTAATAGCCTTTAATGGCATGAGTGCAGTTGAGGAACTCAAACTGTTTTTGGATAGCAAGTTCAAGTTGAAAGATTTGGGTCCTCTAAAATATTTCTTGGGTATTGAGATAGCTAGAATAGTAAATGGCATTACTCTTAGTCAGACGAAATATGCTTTAAAAATCCTAGAAGATAGTGGGATGTTAGGGAGTAAATTGCAGAAATTCCCTATGAAGCAAAATTTAAAGTTGAGCAGAACAGAAGGCAACTTGCTAGATGATCCTACAACATATAGAATGTTGTTAGGCAGACTGATATACCTTACTATTACAAAGCCAGATATCTCATATGTGGTCCAAGTGCTTTCTCAATTTATGGATAAACCTAGACATACACACCTTGCAGCATCAAATAGAGTGCTGCAATACATTAAGGGAACTCCAGGAAAAGGTCTATTTCTATCTTCTAGGTCAAAGCAGCATCTAAAAGGCTTTGCAGATGCGGATTGGACTAGGTGTATAGATACCAAAAGAAGTGTTACTGGCTTTTGCATATTTTTTTGAGATTCATTGATTTCATGGAGATCTAATAAGTAGTCCATTGTTTCTAGAAGTTCTGCAGAGGCCGAATATAGATTGATGGCATCAACAGTTTGTGAATTAATGTGGCTAGTTCAACTGCTCAAGGATTTGCATGTTTCTCATCCACATTCTGGAAATAATGTTTTTTCTCACAACTATTTTTCTATTTCTGTCAAAGTGCTTTAAATATATAGTTACCAAATAATAAATAACTTTTTAATTGTAGAACTCATTAATTAAATTATAAGTTATAAATCCTAAAATTATAAGTTATATTTCCCACTGCAATCTCAAACATGCACATATCTGATTTAGTTGCAGTAAAAATTTTCACAAGAGTTTATAAATGATATAAGTCATGTTTCTAATAACACAGGTGCATCCTAAGTTGGGGTGCACACAGTAATTAATTAGGAACTAGTTACACTCATTATCGACTATTTATTTAGTAGCTAGTTTTGAATTATGTACGAGACAATACCCTTATCCTATCACATAATTTTGTATCATTAAAATTATTTATATAATTAATCATTGATTTTAATAATATGATATATATAATAAGTTGAAAGTAGTATCATCTATCATTTTAATAACATGATAACCGTTATTCTATTCATTCAAATTAAATTATCTTTTACTATTTTCAATGATATTTTTTCCCAAATCTAACATTAATATCTAAAATTCTATGATTACACTCATTTCAAATTCCATCTAATAGTCACACCTTTCATTTTATCTAATCTTTTTTCTAAAAAAGATTGTGGAACTACAAAAATTTACCACTTTTAACGTCTGCTTAAATTTCCTTTTATGAGCCAATTAACAGCCAATTTGCATATGATCTGGCTCTGCAAATGAAAAACGTGAGTCCGAAACCTCTCACTCTTTTTAATAATATATATTCCTTTTATGAAGTAACATAACAACGACCTTACAAGAGTCATGGTCTTTGTTATAAAAATTTTCTATCTCTACTTTTGTAAAATATCAGGGAAATTTTTTCTACTTTTGTCGTGCATAGTTTAAGAACAGCACTAGTATTAGCTTAGTCAAATAATGTCAGTAAAACACAGTAAAATTGACCTGCAGCGGATTAGGCAAGATTGAGTTATCCTAACTTCGAGCTGCAGTAATTCAGGTTCAACATATTTGATATCGATTGTAGCAGTGTTCATAATTTTTTAAAAAATGCTGTTGAGATAAAAAGATTATATAAAAATAAACCTACAAACTGAAGTGACTTGATACTGTATGTTAGATATATTATAAAATTACTTTTATTGTAAAGTAGATCTAACAGATTCAGCCCATGAAATCGCGTATATCAGTTTATAGATTTACTTTGTGTAATCTTTTTATGTATGTAACAGTTCATGTCTAATTTGTTATTGGTATTTGATCAAGCCGAATGGCACAAGTTTCCATTTTTCTCTATTTTATGTGTATTTATATAAATTATGGTAATTAAATTATAATATATGATCATTAATTAAAAAACAAAATATAGCTAGCTAATAACTCTACAAAATATGATGGAAAAGATAGAAAAAAAAAAATGGTACTTCATTATCAGAGAGTTTAAATAAATAATCGAACGTAAGATTTGATTCTAAATGGGATAATCGAAATGCAAAAATTAAATTATGATATTAAAAATAAAAATCTGTCTAATGATAATGCTATATATATATAAGCTGTAAAGCGAGAGCCACTGATCCACACGTAAACATCAAAACCTAAGTGAAGAATCCTTTTGAATGCCAACAAAATCTTATATATTTTAAAAGAAAGAAGAAAAATACTGAAAGAACTCTTTCATTGCCCAACTTAAAAGCGGTTGGTCCTCTCTGTCTTGCCTTGTCGCTATGTATGTTTGAATACGGAGGAAAACGGTACCATGGCCATGTAAATTTTGGTTTTTCTGAGCTTGTCGTTTTGTCAATTAGTCTGAGAGTATTTCCATGGAAAAAAACAACCTCGTGTAAATCAACAAAAATAAATACAAAGATGACAATGAGTTTGGACTGTTTGGTTGACCATCCAGTTTACTGTTATTCCCTACAACCATCAGTGGAACGTCTTGGGCGCATTTGATCAGTAATAAAGAAGAAACACCCTGGTCACTTTAGTCCTCAAAGAAAATTTTGCAGCCGCAATATTATAGAAGCCACCAAGTGTTGCCCTCTCGGTGTCTCTCATCTGCATGTGACACGGTGTCAGTGAGCGGACAAGGGAGAAGAAAATGGCGATAGAGGCGGAGGAAAAGGCTTCTCTCATATCACCGATGATGGAAAACTCTGAAGAAAATAGCGTCAGTGCTGATGCGGATGGAAGGAATAAAAGGAAAGTGATTCTTGAGGAAGTAAGAAAGCAGCTATGGCTGGCAGGGCCTCTGATATCTGTGAGTCTGTTGCAGTATAGTTTGCAGGTGATATCTGTGATGTTTGTGGGTCATCTTGGTGAGTTGGCTCTCTCCGGTGCTTCCATGGCTACTTCTTTCGCCTCTGTCACCGGTTTCAGTTTGTTGGTCAGTTTGGTTCTCACTTTATTCTCTCTTTTGGATATACATGATATTTTTACTTTGTCACAACTCTCGATTGGTTGATGCGTTGAGCTGTTGCTTGAACAGGGTTGAAACAGGGTTGAAATATATATTTTTTTTATAAAGATTTCTTAAATCTTAATTGCTTGAAATTTGAAAAAGAGAGAGATATGAAGTGGGTTTTATTTCATATTTAATATTTAAGTATTTAAATTTTTTAAAAATATTTACGACAACAATAAATATTATAGAGTTCACTTTTGGTTTTTTTTTTCTCACTGAAAATTCTTAAATTTGAAGAAGAAATTGAATAATTTTTTTATTTTCTTTTTGAGAAAAATTTGTAATTTGGATGGAAAAAAAAAAAAAAAAAATTCTTCTTTTCCTATGTTTCTGAGTGTATTGGAGTTTTTGAGTTTGAATTACGCTATTTTTTGTATTTAATCTTTTTTTCTTTTTGTTTTTTTGACTTAGTAATCGAATGCTGGTTTTTTAAGCAGAATCGTTTAAATCTTTCCATCTTGTGTGATTTTCTTTCTTTCTTTCTTTTTTCTTTTCTTTTTTTTTTACTGCTTGATCCTGACCATCCCGTAAAATCACATGGGTACAGTATGTCAGTATGATAACTCATTTTCTGTTCTTGGTGGAAGTGAAGGATAAGTCATTTAAAACGGGGTTGTGATAGGTTCTACCATCCATTTACCATTTATAATATATTTAAAATTAGCTATTTTTTATCATTTTCTTTTAAATATTTTTTTAATATCTTTAATCATTAAAAAAATTTTAAAATGTAAAAAATATTTAAAAATATTTTTTAAAAATATTTAAGTATATTAAAAAGTGAAAAAAAAAATGTTCGATAGAACTCTTTGTATGTTACTAATGTGATTATCTACTTGAACAGATGGGAATGGCAAGTGCATTGGATACCTTTTGCGGCCAGGCATATGGAGCAAAGCAATATCATATAATGGGAATACACATGCAGAGAGCCATGTTTGTCCTTTTTCTTGTAAGCATACCCCTTGCAGTCATATGGGGAAACACAAGATATATTCTTATTGCCTTGGGCCAGGAAGATGATATAGCGACCGAAGCAGGACGATATGCCTGTTTCATGATCCCGAGTCTGTTTGCCTATGGTTTACTGCAGTGCCTAGTTAAATTCTTACAAACCCAAAACATTGTCTTTCCAATGATGCTAAGCTCTGGAATCACAACTTTACTGCACGTTCTTATATGTTGGATCCTAGTATTTAAAACTGGACTTGGAGATAGAGGAGCTGCCTTGGCAAATTCCATATCCTATTGGATCAATGTATTACTATTGGTACTTTATGTCAAGTTATCCTCTTCATGTGCAAAAACCTGGTCGGGTTTCTCAAAGGAGGCCTTGCACAATATATGCACTTTTCTGAAACTAGCCATTCCTTCAGCTGTTATGGTCTGGTAATTTCTATATCTTAATGCTCTATATGCTTGAAAGCAAGACAAAAGAAGAACTTCATTTTCTTCCATCTTTATTCTTTTCTGAGCCATGTAGGAATATGTAGGGAAAATACATATTTTCAGCGATACATGCAGAATGTAATGCATTTTTGCTGTAATCTTTTACCATGATTTTGAACAGCCTGGAAATGTGGTCATTTGAAATGATGGTTCTTCTATCCGGTCTTCTTCCTGATCCAAAGTTAGAGACTTCAGTGCTTTCTATCTGGTTAGTTATTAACTTTGCCGATCTTTTTCCATGAAATTATTAGATAATTATGAGTTCCCATTTACTCACTCAGCATATTTTGCCAGTCTGAACACTGCAGCAACAGTTTGGATGATCCCCTTTGGACTCAGTTGTGCTATAAGGTAAGTTATGTTGAATTGATATAAAAATATACTTCTGATAAAAAGTTCATAAAATATTATGGCAGTTTAAACATTTTGGAGTATAGCCATTTTCTTGGATGATGTCTCAAGAACTTTGACAGTGGATACTAAGGGAATTTGACTCTGTCTGTGCTAGATTTTTATTTTTTGTGAGTTTAGACATTTCCTTTGAGCTTCGTAAATCTTTAGTTTGATTTTGCTCAAAACGCAATATGATACGGCATGAAGGTTTGGAACATGTCCCACACTATCTTATTCTGTGTCTTATCTTTTAATGGCTCATATTTTCCTTTACAGTACACGAGTCTCAAATGAATTAGGAGCCGGGCATCCAGAAGCTGCACGTTTGGCGGTACGCGTTGTCTTTGTGATGGCATTAACTGAGGGTATATTGGTTGGATCAGTTCTGATATTAATACGCAACATTTGGGGCTATGCTTATAGCAGTGAAATAGAAGTGGTCAAATATGTAGCAATCATGATGCCAATTCTTGCAATATCCAACTTTTTAGATGGCCTCCAGTGTGTTCTTTCAGGTTTTTCTGCTTTTCGTACCTTAATATACTCTGCATCAATATCATGACCGGATTAAAAGAAAATAATGGTATGAATTGTCCATGGGAAACTAGGAAAAGAATCACCTTGTTAGGGTCTAGATTTGTGATTAAACTGTTTGGCAATGAATGAGGAAGATTGGCTGCAAACAGCAATGGTTACAATGATTATTGAGTATTTCTTCAACCTGGAAACCCCCTCTCCCTGCCCCTTGGCCCTCGTCCCATCAATGTTTCAGAGGAAAGGTTTTCATGGGGAAAAAAGAAGGAAATGTATGAACTGTGACAAAGAAAAATCCTCTGTCACACTCTAAAAGATGTTTCTCTCAAATATGTCTTCCCAAAACTTTAAGGGACCATGAAATAAAAAGATCATTTGAAAAAGGATTTGGAATCAAGCGGCTAAAATGTTGTCTCTATTTTTGTGCATTTAGGCACTGCTAGAGGATGTGGTTGGCAGAAGATTGGTGCATATGTCAATCTCGGTTCATACTATTTAATTGGAATTCCATGTGCTGTTGTATTTGCTTTTGTCCTCCACATTGGAGGGAAGGTAAAAGGTTTCACTCTTTTCCTTCATAACTTTAAGCCCTTTGTCACTTCTTCACTGAAATTGCAAGTAATCTTAATCTGTGAGAAATTTTGCTCACAGGGGCTCTGGCTGGGGATCATATGTGCACTAGTTGTCCAAGTGTTATCACTTCTCACTGTTACCTTACGTACTAACTGGGAGCAACAAGTACAATCTCCTCTCCCTCTGCTCTTTTTTATTTGAGAAATATTTTAGCCAGCCACGAAGAAATTACATAAAAATAATTTCACAAACTAATGTGACTTGATGTGATTCGTCATATTATAAAGTTACTTTTATTGTAAAGTAGATCTAACGAATCACAACAAGTCATATTAATTTGTGAGATTCCTTCTGTACAATCCCTTTGTGACTATAGTACTCATCTTTTAATTTATTCTCACCCATTTCAATATTATCACTAAATCTCTCCTCTTTTAGGCAAAGAAGGCTACAGAGAGGGTCCATGATTCAATAATTCCTGTAGAGATAGTCTCTTGAAGATGAATGGCAGCTTCAACAGATGAACTCCATTACTACTTGGCAGGAGAAGAATATACATCTGAAAATTTTGGAATCTTAAAAAGAACTTGATCTGCTTGTGTGAGTTATAAGATGTTTAGTAATCGTTGGAAGCTGTTTAGATCTAAAGATAATGAATGAATAACGATCGAGTAGTGGAAATAAGCTCACAAATAGCATTATTTAGGCATAAGAGGTTGTGAATGGACATGTTATTCAATCAAAAATTTTATGTGTAGTCATTTTTATGTACTCTTTTGCGTACTCTATTAATATAATTGGATGCGTCATTTTTTTTAATATAAAATTAATGTTTTGGCCAATCATATCAGTGAAATATATAATGAGTATATAAAAATGACTATATATACCAGAACTCTCATTCAATAAACTTGGCTAAGTTGGTTGCCACCATAGACAATTGAACTCTACTTTTATTCTCCTTAATAGCAATTAGAGTCTTCATTTGTGTCAAAGTTACAATTGGAACTCCTCCAATCGATTCCCAATGTGAGCACCATATGCAATACTTCTGCAATCGATATATATATATTTTTTAGAGTTATGTTACACACAGTCATTTTTACATATTCTTTGTGCATTGTACTGACATGATTAGTCAAAATAGTTATTTTATATTAAGAAAAGTTATGGAGCCAATTATATTAATAAAATGTGCAAAGAGTACATTAAAATGACTATATATAGAGTTTTTATCCTTCTTTTTTTTTTTTTTTTTTTTTTTAAATGAGAATGAGAGTCCACTTATTTAATGATGGACTTGACTTAATTTAAGGTATCATTTTGGCACAGTTGGTGTGTTAGGGCTAGGAGTGATAAGATCTTAAGGATTAATTTTGGAGGATTGTGATGAAACAATCTCATTGTCAAATGTTCAATGACAATTTGGAGTTCAATGACGATTTCAATCTAATTGTCGTGAATTTGCAAGTATCATATAATTATTTTGAAAAAAAGTAGAATTTATTATTAACAAATTAATTTTTTTATGAGTCTCATATTTTTTATTTTTTTAAAAATAATTATGTGACGCTTGCACAATCATAATTGCAACTATCATTTTTTATAAATTTTATAAAAATAAATTTATCAACTAATGTAAATTGATATAAAATATTAAATTTATTTTATAATAAAAATAATTTATAATATGATATTTCTAATCAAACGAAATATTTCCCGTAAACAATCACCTCGGACGTAATTTGCACACCTTATCCCATGAGCATTAACTTTTTTTTTTTTTTTTTAAATGAAAATGCACGTGGTCATTTTTTAGCCTTGTTTTAAAACAGACTAACATGCTTCTGGCCAAGCCCATATATTTCACCCATGTCGTTGGCCCAAGCAAAATTGGCATATTGGGCTCAAATCAGCGTTTTGAAAAATTTTATTCAATATTCTATACAACATATTTGTTTAAAGAGCATTGCTATTTATAAGTTCCATACATCATATATTACATATTTTTTATTTTTTTAAATTTTTTTAAATTTTTTTAATTTTTTTTAAATTAATTTAATTTTTTTATTTATTATTCATATACTAAATATATGATAAAATAAAAAATAAAGAATTTTTAAAAAATAGATGGTGTGTGGTGTATAGATTTATGTTTAAAATTTTTATTATTTAAAAGGAGAAAAAAAAAATCACATCAATAGGTACATGCTGAATAGAAATAACTCTTTTATAACCTCACCTCCAATCTTTGGATCAGTTTCTCTGAACATATTGGACTTTTAGCTGACACTACGTAACATCAGTTCAAAAGAAATGGTGTACATGCAAATATTTTTTACTCTTTTTATAATTTTGTTTTAAATGGTGGGCAAGTACGTAAAGTTTGAAATTTAAATAATAATAAAAAAATTAGTATTTTTAATGAAATTTTACTGTTACAATGATTGGTTGTAAAAAAATTGTTAGAGTAGCATTTCCTCAAATTTTTCATCTCAAACTCAAAATTATCATATCGTCATTACAACTTTTTCAAATTTACATATAAAATATAATAAATAATTTAACTTTTTCAAATATCAAAATAATAATAATATTAAAACTTAAAATTTTCATCTTACTATCAAACCATACCTAAGTCTAACAATCTCTAGCTAAAGTCCTGTGGGTCTGTGGCCTGGCATAATCCTTTGTCTTCAAAATAGAAGTCTAGAGTTCGAAACCCCCCTCCCTCAAATGTATCGGGAAAAAAAAAAAATTCTAACAACCTCTAGTTTTTAAAAATTGCCAATTTAGAAGTTATTTGGATAGTGAAAGGAAATGATATGGTTTTAAATAAAAGTTAAAAGTTGAATAAAATATTATTATAATATTATTATTATTTTGAAATTTAAAAAAACTAAATTGAGATTTAACAAAATTAAATTATTTATTATATTTTGTATAAAAATTTAAAAGAAATTATAATAATAAAATTAGATAAAATGCAATGACAGTATTTTTCAATCCAAAAGTCTCTTAGCAACTCCAAACAACAATTTAATTTGTTTGAAAGTTTAATCAGCAGCATGACCATCTTTTCCTTGGGTATTATTCACTGCTCTCCTTAAAGTATGAAAGACGACAAGTGCCAGAAGTCAATAATGATACATTGGAGCTAGAGGCTTTACAGCTTGAAAATGAGGTTTATAAACGAAGAGATGGAGCTTCTAGAGAGGATGCCGTAGTGAGTTAGGTGAACATAACGAAAGGAAAGTCACAAAACACGGGCAAGCCACTTTGCGGTGTGGAAGAGGCAAAGAAAATGCGCCACATTCTGTGAAGTCTCGTGAACAAGTATGAGGAGATGGCAAGAAGAATAAGAGCATCTTCTTCAGTGGACTAGTTGCTAATCAGCATGAACCTACTATATAGCGTAGAATCATGGCAGTTCCCCTCTTGCAAAGTTCAAGGTTCCAACAATGGAGATGTATGATGGCACGAAAGATCCAGTTGAGCATTTGGAGACTTTCAAGACTCACATGACACTTCACGGGTTTTCTAGTGAAATTGCATGCTTAGCCTTCCCATTAACAATGAAAGGTGTGATACCCCGTTTTTATGTGTATTTTCACTGAAGGAGTATTTTAATTTAATTAAAATATTAGTTCTTTTATTTTAAATTATTGTTTTGAGTTTATATTACTGTGTAATTTATTATAGTTTGTTTTTGGATTTAAAATTATGTTGTTAGTTTTTACTAGTTATTTATTATGTTTTAGCTTGATGTGGTGTTTAAATTATTTTATTCGTTTCATAGTTTTTAAAGTTGTTTTCGTCGGATCAGTTTCTGGACTCTAGAAGTGAGGATTGGACCTCATTTCTTTTCCCCATCATTTCTTTTTCTCTTTTTCTTTTTCTCTTTTCTTTTTCTTTCTTTTTCTTTTTTCTTTTTCTCCTCCGGTTCTCCCCTCCCCCACCTGCGCGTCTCTCTTTTTTTCCCCCCATTTTCGCAGTTTTCTTCCACCGCCCAGTGCTGCCATTCGCCGGCGCCATGTACTACACCACCCACCCAGAAATCTTCCCCTCCGGCAGGCGCACCTCCCCACCAAATTTCACCTCCATCCGAGCCACCGTTAGCCGCCACGAGCTCCTCCAAGCCGCACGGTTTTCCTCTCATTTGGCCGCCATCGTTCCACCTCCGGCCACCACCTCTTCACCATATCATCACCGACCTCTTACCCTCTTAAACCACATATTTCCAGCTCCGATCCGTTGTCGGAACAGCCCCCACGAGCTCAGCTTCATTTTTGCTATCTTTCGCTTCCACCGCCATTTTCTCCGCCACCCATGGCCAACTCTCACTTCCACTAGCTTCATAAACACTTCTAGGTCATTCCCTATCAATCTCAAGCCTTAGTTCGTCCCTATTCAAAAGTGGATATTTTACAACCCACGGCCACAGTGTATTTTACACTGTTACGTTGCTTTTTCTTCACCGTTTGCAGCCTTTTGATCCTTCAAAAATTATTATATAGCGCTGTAATTATTTTTCAAACTCTATTTTAGATTTAAGTATATTATTGCTTTTACAATAAATTCATTGACTGGTTGGTTATTCCGGACTGAGTCTAAGAAGTCGGGGGTCGGATGGATTTAAGGACGGAGTTGTTTGATTATTGTTGATGTTGAGTTTGTTGGATAAATTATGTCTTGAGGTGTGCATTGCATGGTGCATTCATGTGCATGTATTAAATTGAGAAAAAACTAGTTTTATCTATGTAAATGGATTTTTTGGGTGCGTGTGTATCACAACCCCAACCCGAGATGGGGCATTATTTTGGTGTAGCTCCTCTGGTCACTTGGGAGCGTAATATACTGAGTGATGTCCTCTGGGTTGTCGCTGGGCCACAACGGGAGCGGGCGGGATGGTAATGCTCTCATACCGACTCCGTGGTCCCTCTGCTGGCGGGGGTTAGAGGAGGCTTGGCTACGTATGCGCGGGGTACGAAACTGGGCATCGCTCGTTACGTAGTCACACGCATGGTCATTACCCGTGGTGTGACGAAGGGAGTCAGGGTGTGCAGATGACCCCTAGGAGAGGTCATGGTGCATTTGGATAAATTGGATATTGATTTGAAATTGGATTTGGGCCAAATGTGACTTTTAGCGTGAGTTGGAAATGAATTATTTTTGGAGCCAAATGGGACTTTTGGCGTGCGTGCAAAAATGTGTAATTGTGAGACATATGCATTTGGCATTCTTCATGCATATTGTTGAGTTTAATATATTTTTATCTTGTGGCGTTTGGATTATTACTTACCTACGGCACCATTTTGGTACTGTAGATTTTGAGGAGGAGGAGGAGGAGGTTGACCCTGAGGAGGCGACTCCGCCAGAGTTTTGATTTGGAGTTGTTTATGTCAAAACTTATCTCTTCTAGTTTTTATGTCTTGTAGTTTGGTTTTGAAACTATATTCGAGACTTATAATATTTTATTATGTACGGTTTAAACAAGTTTGTATTCGAACAAAAATTCTGGTACTTAGTTATAAGACTTGTATTATCCGCTGCGTGATTTTATTGTACACTTGTTACATGTACACACACTTGGCACTTGGTGATGGGATGTGTGACCCGTGTTGTCATCATCCCGACGCTTCGATTTCTACGTGTCCGTACGTGGGAGTTGGGGGCGTCACAGGTGGTATCAGAGCGGTTTAGCTCTGGGTAAAAAACCGCATGTCCCATAGATGTAGTACCAGAAAGTTTTTTTAAGTTGTAATTTAAAATTTATTTTATTTAAAGTTTGCTATTTGATTTGTTTTATTTAATTTGAATTTATTTGAGTTAGCTTGTTTGTAATTTATTTATTTACTTATGTTATTGTATGCTATTTTATTTTATTGTTATTTGGTTTTGGTTTTGGTTTTGGTTTTATGTTGTTTGTTTTATCTGATATTTAAATGGGGTCAAAGGTTGTGTTATATCAGGAAGATGGTAAGACCAAGAAGGCCTACTGAAGAGCCTTGGGATGATTTACCGAGAGACGATGCCATAGCTCAAGCGTTAAGACAAATGACTGAATTTATGCAGCAAAATTTTAGACCACAACAGGGAGAGCCTAGTAGAGCGGTGCAAGTTGGATACACCTTTGAGCGTTTTCTAGCGCATAGAACCCACTCTTTCACGGGAGAAGAAGATTCACTTAGGGCTGGAAAATGGATTAGAGATTTAGAAAAGACATTTGAAGTCTATGGTTGCACCGAGGTGCAACAAGTGCTTTATGCCAGTTATTTATTACAAGGTACTGCTTTTGAATGGTGGGAGACAAAAAGAGAAATGTTAGAGTCAGAATTGGGGTCCTTTGCCGCTGTGTCCTGGCAGCCCTTCAAGAAAGAATTTAATGATCGTTTCTTTCTGCCTTCTGTGAGAAGGCAAAAAGCAAGAGAATTTACAAGCTTGGTCTAAGGAAGTATGACCGTAGAACAGTACGCCCGGAGATTTATAGAGCTTGGGCGATTTGCTACTCATCTCATCGCTACGGAGGAGATGCAGGCCGAGTGTTTCCAGGACGATCTGTGACCTGATATATGCATAATGGTAGTCTGCCACCGGATTACCACTTTTCAGGATTTAGTTGATTTGGCCACTCTTGCAGAATGAGAGATTAATTTGAGTATGGGCTCCCCTCCAGAACAAAAGAGGCGGAGTTTTGCTGGTGAAGGAAGTAGTTCTGGTTCGCCTCAGAAGTTTGTTCAGCGGACCGGGACTGGACCACAAGCAGCCTCAGGAATACGTATGGGAGGACGGGTGCCAGTTTATGGAAGATGTAATAGAGCCCATGAGGGTGAGTGCCGGCAAAGTGGTGGAACCCATTGTTACCGTTGTGGCCAAGAGGGGCATTTCGCTCGCGAGTGCCCTGTTAGAGTTCAAGGAAGCCATGGAGGTTGACGTGGTGGAAGAACTAATCCGAGGCAAGTAGTGCAGGCTCGGGTATATGCTGTTACACCCAGAGAGGTTGATGATGAGGCACCAGTGACCCACGATGCTGGAGTGATTACAGGAAAAGTCCGTTTGTATGAATTTTATGCTTGCACTTTGTTTGATTCGGGTGCATCTCAGTCGTTTGTATCTTCTAATTTTGCAGGGATATGTAATCTGGTTACGGGACCCTTGCCAAAATCATTAGTAGTGACTCTCCCAAATGGTGAAGTGGTGTGGTGTTCCAAAGTTGCGTTGGGCTATCCTTTGAATTTTGGTGGAAGGTTTCTTGATGCAGATTTGGTTGTATTCAAGCTGCTGGGATTTGATATTATCCTTAGAATGGATTGGCTATATCGATATTCTGGGAGTATTAATTGTAGAAGTCGAGTAATTAGCTTTCAACTCTCGGATGGTGATTATTTGGAATTTTTGGGAAGTAAACTAAAGAAAAGGCCGGTAGTTATATCGACAATTCAAGCAAAAAGAGAGATTGCTTGTGGAGCGGATGCCTTTTTAGTCCAAATGGTGTCTACGCCGTCTGAGAAGAAGTCTTTAGTAGATATCCCAATTATGGAAGAATTTCCTGACGTGTTTGTGGATGATTTGCCTGGGTTACCCTCTGTTCATGAGTTGGAGTTTGTTATTGACTTGGAACCAGGAGTGGCTCCAGTGCATAAAGCTCCTTACTGTATGGCACCAGCTGAATTAAAAGAGTTAAAGGTTTAGTTGCAAGAATTGGTAGATAAGGCATTTATTCAACCAAGTACTTCGCCATGGGATGCACCAGTGCTGTTTGTTAAGAAGAAAGATGGTACTCTCAGAATGTGCATTGATTATCGAGAACTAAATAAGGTGACCATCAAGAATAAGTATTCTCTCCCACGGATCGACTATTTGTTTAATCAGCTTCAAGGAGCAGCTATCTTCTCGAAGATTGATTTGAGATCAGGATACTACCAGTTGCGGATAAGAGATAAGGATATACCCAAGACCACTTTTAGATCGAGAGGGCATTATGAGTTTAAGGTGATGCATTTTGGGTTAGCAAATGCCCCTGCAGCTTTTATGGATTTGATAAATCGGGTATTTCGACCTTATTTGGATTCCTTTGTGGTGGTTTTCATTGATGATATTTTAATTTATTCTCGAGATTTTGATGAACATGCTTATCATCTTCGTTTAGTACGTGGGAAGTTAAGAGAACACCAGTTGTATGCAAAGCTCAATAAATGTGAATTTTGGTTGGAAGAAGTTAAATTTCTTGGACATGTGATTTCTCAAGACGAGGTGGCTGTTGATCCTAGCAAAGTAGAAGCTATTTTGTCATGGTAGCGTCCAACAACCGTGCGTGAGATTCGGAGTTTCTTGGGACTTGCTGGATATTATCGAAGATTTGTGGAAGGATTTTCTTAATTATCTGGACCTCTCACTGCTTTGACTAGAAAGAATGCGAAATTTATTTGGTCAGATAAGTGCCAGAGAAGTTTCCAAGAATTGACAACTGCACCAATATTGGCACTTCCAGAACCGCACAAGCCATTTGTAATTTTCAGCGATGCGTCTAAATTTGGATTGGGATGTGTTCTTATACAGGAGGGACAGGTTGTTGCTTATGCATCTCGTCAATTGAAAGATCATGAGAAGAATTATCCGACGCATAATTTAGAATTGGCAGCGATCGTGTTTGCTCTTAAGATCTGGCGGCACTATTTGTATGGAGAAGTTTGTGAACTTTATACCGATCATAAGAGTTTGAAGCACTTGTTTTCTCAGAAGAATCTCAACATGAGGCAAAGGCGATGGTTAGAATTAATCAGTGATTATCAGTGCAAGATTAAATATCATCCGAAGAAAGCAAATATAGTTGCTGATGCTTTGAGTCGAAAGTCACACTTGGAAGATGAAGCTGAATCGTCAGGATTGGATTCTTTACTTTGAGGGATGAGAAGACTTCTTATTGAAAGTTCACAACAAGAGGAAGTGTCATCTTCAATTCTTGATATTCGAGTAGTTGATTTTGAGGAATTGAAGACTCTTCAAATGAAGGACCCGAATCTGTTAGATATTAGAAAAAGAGTAAGAAAATATAGAGGGCCATTGCATTATAGTATGGATAAGGATGTAATTCTTCGGTTCCGAGATCGTAGATTAATCCCCAAAGATTTAGA
Organism: Carya illinoinensis; assembly: GCF_018687715.1. Classification (NCBI taxonomy): domain Eukaryota; kingdom Viridiplantae; phylum Streptophyta; class Magnoliopsida; order Fagales; family Juglandaceae; genus Carya; species Carya illinoinensis. The sequence goes on from NC_056766.1 coordinate 36,704,389, forward strand.
ATTCAATAAACGAATTATGGCAGAAGCTCATGCGGCCCCTTATTCAGTTCATCTTGGTAGTACGAAGATGTATCGAGATTTGAAGAAAAATTATTGGTGGGAAGGGATGAAAAAAGATATTGCCTTGTATATTGAGAGATGTCACACATGCCGTCAAGTCAAGGCCGAACATCAAAGACCAGCTGGTATGCTCCAACCCCTCCCTATTCCTGAGTAGAAATGGGACGACATTACGATGGATTTTGTACTGGGCTTATCGAGGACTCCTAGTGGAAAGAACTTGATTTGGGTGATTGTTGACCGGTTAATTAAGAGTGCTCATTTCTTGCATGTTAATAATAATGATTCCTTGGGAAAGTTGACTCGCTTGTACGTAAAAGAGATAGTGTGGTTGCACAGAATACTGAAGAGTATTGTATCGGATCAAGACTCAAGGTTCACATCTCATTTTTGGAAGAGTTTACAGGCAGCTCTGGGTACTAAGTTGAAGTTTAGTACGGCATATCATCCTTAAACGGACGGTCACTCAGAGCGCACTATTCAGACCCTTGAAGATATGTTGCAAGAATGTGTTATGGAATTTCAAGGAAGTTGGGAAAATCACTTGCCGCTTATAGAATTCGCTTATAATAATAGCTTCCATGCGTCCATCTAGATGGCTCCTTATGAAGATCTTTATGGGAGGAAGTGTAGATCGTCATTGTGTTGGGATGAAGTCAGGGAGAATAAAATAATTGGGCCTAAAATAATTCAAGAAATGCAAAGTCAAGTTCAGATTATAAGAGATAAAATGGCAGGAGCTTAGAGTCGTCAGAAAAGCTATGCAGATACAAAGAGGAGAGAATTATCTTTTGAGGAAAGTGATTGGGTTTACCTCAAAGTCTCTCCCATGAAAGGAGTTAAGCATTTTGGTAAAAGGAGGAAACTGGATTCGAAATATGTTGGCCCTTTTCAGATTTTGGAAAAGGTAGGGTCCGTCGTTTCTAGAATTGCATCGCCAGAATATTTTGGAGAAATTCATGATGTCTTCCATGAATCGTCCTTGAAGAAGAGTTTTGGACAACGCTTTGTCGACCCAAAGCATATTCAGCTGCAACTGGATCTTACTTATGAGATTGTTGTTGTGAAAAACGATGACAATGAATTGAAAAAAAAAAGGAGAATAATGGAACGAGAAAAGCAATAAACAATCACACACGACACAAGATTTACGTGGTTCGGCAAATTGCCTACGTCTACAGGAGCTGCAGAGGATTTTATTATTAAAGAATATCACACTACAATGATGGATCTCTCACTGTATGTCCACAGTGTTTCAACAGTACGGCCACATGATGTAAAACATCATATATATAGTTAAACGGCGAAAAACCCTAAAAAATGCATGTTCACTCGAGCGACGTGTTGAGCGTGCGTCGAGCAAACTTCCCTCCCACATCTACTCGAGCTCACTGTCAAGCTGACATTGAGCGTTCAACTCTGCCTAACTTCGCTCGAGAGGCCAATGCCTCCACTCGAGCAAAAGCTTCCTGCTCGAGCTCACTGTCAAGCTTACATCGAGCGTTTGAATCTGTCTGAATTCACTTGAGCAGCCAATGCCTCCGCTCGAGCGGTGTGGACTAGACTCCACAGTACTCAACAATTCTCCCACTTGGAGACTGGTACACTCGCTGCATCGTCGTTTTCCTCAAACATGATATCCTCCACCTCTGCAACTCACTGCCCCTGTCTTCATGCCAAAAGACCAACTGAAGTTGCGAACAACTTCAGTTTCTCAAGCATAACACCCTTTGTCAACATATCAGCAGGGTTCTTGCTTCCACAAATCTTCTCAAGTAACAACTATCCGTCATCTAACAATGATCATATGAAGTGATACCTGATCTGAATGTGTTTAGTCCTGGATTGGAATGCTGGATTCTTGGCAAGGAATATGGCACTCTGACTATCACTGTAGAGAGTGCCTTTCTGATTCTTTTTACCCAACTCCTCCAAGAAGCCCTGTAGCCATACCATCTCCTTTGTAGCCTCTGACACTGCAATATACTCAGCTTCTGTAGTGGACAAAGAAACTGTTTTCTGTAGATTAGAACCCCATGACACTGCAGTACCACCAAGTGTATAAACAAAACTCGTGGTACTCTTTCTGCTATCAATATCTCCAGCTAGATCAGCATCAACATAGCCTTGCACCTCCAAGCTCTCTCCAGAGAAACACAAACAGGTTTCTGAGGAACCCTTTAGGTACCTCAAAATCTATTTCACTGCTTCCCAATGTTGCTTTCCTGGATTACTCATGTATCTACTCACAACTCCCACTACATGGGCAATATCCGGTCTTGTGCAAACCATAGCATACATAAGTGAATCAATAGCTGAGGCATAAGAAACCTTACTCATGTAATCTTGTTCCTCCTCTGACTCAGGTGACTGATTCTTGCTGAGTCTGAAGTGACTTCCCAAGGGTGTGCCAATTGGTTTGGCCTTGTCCTTATTGAACCTTCTGAGTACCTTTTTCACATACTCAGCCTGTGAGAGTCTCAACGTACCTCTGACTCTATCTCTGACAATTCTCATGCCAAGGATTTGCTTTGCAGCTCCCAAATCCTTCATTGCAAAGTGCTCTGATATCTGCTTCTTCAGATTATTGATCTCGTCAATACTAGCCCTTGTAATAAACATGTCATCCACATACAACAACAGAATAATATAAGAATTGTCAAAATGCCTGACATAGCAACAGTGATTTGCCTGACATCTAATGTACCCTGCACTGTGCATGAAGCTATCAAATTTCTTATACCACTGTCTAGGAGCTTGCTTCAGGCCATACAAGCTCTTCTTCAATCTGCAAACTGGACCTTCCTTTCCCTGTACCACAAACCCCTCAGGCTGGTGCATGTAGATGTCTTCTTCAAGGTCTCCATGAATAAAAGTTGTCTTCAAATCTAACTGCTCAAGAAATAGATCTTCAGTAGCAACCATAGCCAGTATCATCCTGATGGTTGTGATCTTCACCACAGGAGAAAAGATCTCAGAGTAATCAATGCCCTACTTCTGCTGAAAGCCTTTTATAACAAGTCTAGCCTTGTACCTCTTACTGCCATCATGCTCAGTTTTCACCCGATACACCCACTTGTTGTGTAATGCCTTCTTCCCTGATGGAAGTTCTGTCAACTCCCATGTCTGATTCTTTAACAAGGAATCCATCTCATCTTTCATGGCCAGCTCCCACTTGCTAGAATTTTCATCTTGCAAGGTTTCTTCATAACTCTGCGGTTCTCCACCATCTGTCAACAAAATGTAATTCAAAGTAGGTGAGAAACGTTGTGGAGGATGTATAGTCCTAACTGACCTGCGAACTGCAACTGTAGAAGTGGACGGTTCTGAAACTGCCTACGGAATAATAGGAATGGGTGCACTGGACCCACTTTCCCCGTCACTCACATCTCTACACTGCACTGTGGCCTCTGGTAGGTCATCCAATCTTACAAACTCGGACTCCTGAGGAGCTACTACAGAAGCTGTACTAGACTTATCCTTGTACATAATTTTCTCATTGAAAATCACATTCCTGTTTCTTATGATTTTCCGACCCTGATCATCCCAGAAACGATAGCCAAATGCTTCATCTCCATAGCCAATGAAATAGCATTTCTTTGACTTAGCCTCAAGTTTACTACGAGCATCAAAATCAATAAGCACATAAGAAAGACAACCAAAAGTTTTAAGGTGAGAAAATTTGACCTCTTTCCCACTCCAAACCTCCTTAGGCAATCCACAATCTAATGGAACTGATGGCCCTCTGTTTATCAAGTAAAGTGCAGTGTTGACTGCATCTGCCCAGAAAGTGTGTGGTAGTTCAGCGTGCACCCTCATGCTTCTAGCACGCTCATTAATGGTTCGGTTCATACACTCAGCAACTCCATTTTGCTGTGGTGTCCCAGGAATGGTATTCTCCATTCTGATACCCAGAGCTGCACAATACTTCTTGAACCCACCATCGACATACTCACCACCATTGTCAGACCTCAAACATTTCAGTTTCAAGCATGTCTCTGTCTCAACCATGGCTTTCCAAATTTTGAAAACATTAAATACGTTAGATTTATGTTTCAAAAAATAAACTCATACGTTCCTACTATGGTCATCAATGAACGTGACATAGTAGCAAGAACCTCCAAGAGATGCCACTGGGGAAGGACCCCACACATCTATGTGCACAAGATCCAGTCTTCCTGTCTTATGCGTCCTGCCACTTTTCAAGAAGCTGGCCTTCTTTTGTTTCCCCATAACACTACTCTCACACATACTGAGATCAACTGACTTCAGTTCTGGTAGTTTGCCTCTAGACAGAAGTTCTTTCATACCCTTCTGACTCATATGGCCAAGCCTGCAATGCCACAAATCTGCTGTGCTCTTTGCAACGGTAGTAGCAATAGTGTCAATCAAACCAGTAGTCATATATAGTGTACCAGTTTTCTTACCCCGAGCCAGTACCAATGCCCCTTTTGTGACCTTCCAAGTGCTATCTGAGAACACCACTGAATGACCACACTCATCAAGCTGCCCAACAGAAATGAGGTTCTTCTTCAACTCAGGAATGTGCCTGACCTTTTGCAAGATCCATTTGTTCTTGCCAGGAAGTGCAATATCAATGTCTCCCATCCCCACTACGTTCAAAGCCTCTCCATCAGCCAAATACACCTTCCCAAAATCACCTGCAACATAGTTTCGCATTAGCTCCTGGTGGGAAGATGTATGGAAGGAAGCCCCTGAATCTAGTATCCAGTCATCAACTGGACTATGAACTGCAAGCAATAGTGCATCCTGTACTTTTTCAGTTACCACATTAGCACTATCATTCTCAGTCTTCTTAGGGTTTTTGCAGTTCTTCTTTATGTGGCCAGCTTTGCCACAATTCCAGCAAGTTGCCTGCTGACCAGGCCTCGACTTGCTCTTACCCCTGTACTTTGATTTTGATCTTCCTCTATTTGAGTTCCTGTCGTGTGATCTCCCTCAAGAATCAACATTTAGAGCTGAACTTAAACCCTAGGTCTCGCCTGAATCTTTCCAACACACCTCCTCAGCCAAAATCAAATCACGAATATCATCATATTTTAATTTTGATTTACCAGCAGAATTACTAACAGCCATTCTCATGGCTTCCCAACTATTTGGCAGTGAAGCCAATAGTATCAATGCACGTATCTCATCATCAAATTCAATTTCAACAGACAACAATTGATTTGTGATAGTATTAAAATCATTCAGATGTTGTGCAACAGACGTACCATCTGCCATCTTTAAAATGAATAAATTTTTCATCAAATGTACCTTGTTATTCACTGACGGCTTTTCATACATACCTGACAAAGCCGCCATGAGATCCGCAGTCGTCTTCTCCTTGATGAGGTTGTGTGCAACGGATCTCGACAGGGTTAAATGAATAACCCCCATAACCCGTCGATCCAACAGGTTCCAATTAGCATCATCCATCTTTTCTGGTTGCTTTCCCAGTAGTGGAAGATGAAGTTTCTTCCCATAGAGGTAGTCCTCTATCTGCATCCTCCAGTATCCAAAATCTGTGTCATCAAACTTCTCGATCCCCGATGCCTTCAATTCATCTCCAGCCATCGTTGTTTCTCAGACCCGAACCTTGGCTCTTGATACCAATTGTTGTGAAAAATGATGATAATGAATTGAAAAAAAGGAGAATAATGGAACGAGAAAAGCAATAAACAATCACACACGAGACAAGATTTATGTGGTTCGATAAATTGCTTACGTCCACGGGAGCTGCAGAGGATTTTATTATTGAGAAATATCACACTACAATGATGGATCTCTCACTGTACGTCCACAGTGTTTCAACAGTACGACCACATGATGTAAAACATTATATATATAGTTAAACGGCGAAAAACCCTAAAAAATGCATGTTCGCTCTAGCGGCGTGTTGAGCCCGCGTCGAGCGAACTTCCCTCCCGCATCTGCTCGAGCTCACTGTCGAGCTGACATCGAGCGTTCAACTCTGCCTGACTTTGCTCGAGCAGAGGCATCGGCCAATGCCTCTGCTCGAGCAAAAGCTTCCTGCTCAAGCTCACTGTCAAACTTACATCGAGCGTTTGAATCTGTCTGAATTCGCTCGAGCGGCCAATGCCTCCGCTCGAGCAGTGTGGACCAGACTCCATAGTACTCAACAGTTGTTCCTTCACAGATTATGGATTGGAAAGAGCAACAGTTGAAATCTAAGACGATACCTTTGGTATAGGTGGCATGGGGAGATCTGTTAGCTCAAGATTTCTCTTAGGAGAGAGAAGCAGGTATGAGAGAGCAGTATCCGTATTTGTTTGAGTAAATGACAATATGTTTCTTAAACTTGGTCTCAGTGGAATCATGTGGCTTGCTTTAAAGTTAGTGTTTGATCTTGCAAATTTCGAGGACAAAATTTATTTTAAGAGGAGGAGGATGTGATATCTTGTTTTTACGTGTATTTTCACTGAATGAGTATTTTAACTTAATTAAAATATTAGTTCTTTTATTTTAAATTATTATTTTGAGTTTATATTGCTGTGTAATTTATTATAGTTTGTTTTTGGATTTAAAATTATGTTGTTAGTTTTTACTAGTTATTTATTATGTTTTAGCTAGATGTGGTATTTAAATTATTTTATTCGTTTTATAGCTTTTAAAGTTGTTTTTGTCGAATCAGTTTCTGGACTCCAAAGGTAAGGATTGCACCTCATTTCTTTTTCCCATATTTTCTTTTTCTCTTTTTCTTTTTTTCTTTTCTTTTTCTTTCTCTTTTCTTTCTTTTTCTTTCTTCTTTTTCTCCTCCGGTTCTCCCCTCCCCATTTTCGCTGTTTTCTTCCACTGCCCAGTGCCGTCGTTCGCCTGTGCCGTGTACTACACCATCCACCCAGAAATCTTCACCTCCGGCCGACGCACCTCTCCACCAAATTTCACCTCCATCCGAGCCACTGTTAGCCGCCACGAGCTCCTCCAAGCCGCACGGTTTTCCTCCCATTTGGCCGTCGTCGTTCCACCTCCGGCCACCACCTCTTCACCATATCATCACCGACCTCTTACCATCTTAAACCACATATTTCTAGCTCCGATCCGTTGCCGGAGCAGCCCCCACGAGCTCATCTTCGTTTTTGCTGTCTTTCGCTTCCACCGCCATTTTCTCCTCCACCGCCATTTTCTCCGCCACCCATGGCCAACTCTCACTTCCACTAGCTTCATAAACACCTCTAGGTCATTCTCTATCAATCCCAAGCCTTGGTTCGTCCACATTCAAAAGTGGATATTTTACAACCCACGGACACAGTGTATTTTACACTGTTACGTTACTTTTTCTTCGCCGTTTGCAGCCTCTTGACCCTTCAAAAATTATTATATAGCGATGTAAGTATTTTTTAAACTCTATTTTAGATTTAAATATATTATTACTTTTACAATAAATTCATTGACTGGTTGGTTATTTTAGAATGAGTCTAAGGAGTCGGGGGTCGGATGGATTTGAGGACGGAGTTGTTTGGCTATTGTTAATGTTGAGTTTGTTGGATAAATTATGTCTTAAGGTGTGCATTGCATGGTGCATTCATGTGTATGTATTAAATTGAGAAAAACTGATTTTATCTATGTAAATGGATTTTTGGGTGCGTGTGTATCACGACCCTAAGCCGAGATGGGACATTATCTCGGTGGAGCTCCTCTGGTCACTTAGGAGCGTAATATACTGAATGACGTCCCCTGGGTTGTCGCTGGGTGACAACAGGAGCGAGCGGGATGGTAACGCTCTCGTACCAACTCCGTGGTCCCTCTGTTAGCGGGGGTTAGAGGATGCTTGGCTACGTACGTGCGGGGCGCGAAACTAGGCATCGCTCGTTACGTAGTCACACGCATGGTCATTACCCGTGGTGTGACAAAGGGAGCCAGGGTGTGCGGATGACCCCTACGGGAGGTCATGGTGCATTCAGATAAATTGGATATTGATTCGAAATTGGATTTGGGCCAAATGTGACTTTTGGCGTGAGTTGGAAAGAAATTGTTTTTGGGGCCAAATGGGACTTTTGGCGTGCGTGCAGAAATGTGAAATTGTGGGACATGTGCATTTGGCATTCTTCATGCATATTGTTGAGTTTAATATATTTTTATCTTGTAGTGTTTGGATTATTACTTACCTGCGGCACCATTTTGGTACCATAGATTTTGATGCAGATGTTGAGGAGGAGGAGGAGGTTGAGCCCGAGGAGGCGGCTCCGCCAGAGTTTTGATTTGGAGTTGTTCATGTCAAAACTTATCTCTTCTAGTTTTTATGTCTTGTAGTTTGGTTTTGAAACTATATTCGAGACTTATAATTTTTTATTATGTATGGTTTAAACGAGTTTGTATTCGAACAAAAATTCTGATACTTAGTTATAAGACTTGTATTATCCACTGCGTGATTTTATTGTATACTTAGTGCATGTACACACACTTGGCACTTGGCGATGGGATGTGTGACCCGTGTTGTCATCATCCCGACGCGTCTATTTCCACGTGTCCATACGTGGGAGTTTGGGGCGTCACAAAAGGGGCTGCTAGGGGATGGTTTGGAGCCTTGCAACTAGGTTTAGTGGATAGTTTTTGTGGATTTGGGTTGGCAATTCTTGACCCAATTTATGGCAAGTCAGAGAAGGAGGAGACCAACCATGTATTACTAACTGTCAAGCAAAAGGAAGACAAGAACTTGAAAGCGTACCTCACATGGTTTAATAGAGAAACAACGATGGCTAATGACCAGGATGAGTCGAGAAGTCCCTACCCTTATTTTAAAGATTCACACTTTTTATGGGACTCTAAAGTTAGACAGATTTCAAAATTAAACTTGGTGTGACCTCTCCTAATTGACACTGCTAACTGCAATCACAAACACACGAAAGTTATGTCCTAGCAAAACCTGAGGTAAATACATATTGGGATCTGTTGGAAGTTGAAAGATACTATCCAAGATAACTATTAGACTAACTGTACAATCCCCAAGGAAAAGGACAACCGGAAAAAAAAAAAACAAGGTTCAGCCACAACTGATTGGACCTTAAACAAGATCAACATCACTAATTCTTAACAAATTTCACTCTACTGACCTGAGAAGAAGAAAATTAGCAGAAAATAACCTGAAGACAAAATGATTAGCAAATTTTTGCTTGGAAGCTTCATATGAAACATCAATAATCTTTCAGCATATTTACCAGACTCCGGGAAAAAAAAAATTTAAAAAGGCAAGAATTTAAACACAACAGAAGATAAACGGAAAGGGAAAGAGAGTGATTGAATATGGATCATCGTTTGGATGTAATGCACATATAGAAGAATATATGTGATAATATACTGGGTATAGTGATAAGCATTAACAAAAAGACAAAGCACACGATCAAGATGAGGAAAGATCTTGAGAGAATGAGAATTAAACATAATCTACATTCATGGGTGAAAGGCAACAGGGTGGTCATGCCGCATACAAGTTTTACGATGACTGAGAGTACCTCAGGTATTCTAAACACTTCTCACTACTATTCATTATTTTTTTATTACTTTTCACCTACTTTTACTACTATTCATTACTTTTTATCTACTTATTATTATTATTTATTACTTTATTATTACTTTTCAACTACTTTTTATTACTATTCACAACTATTCTCAACACCCAAACCCACCCTAGTCAGATTCCTTTAATAAGGCGTGGTTTCTGGGAGTGGCGCAATTAATACGGCATGGCTCCTTGTCCCTTCTATCCTACAGGTGTACGCCGTCAGGCTCCTCCTCCATTGCCAGTCAGAAGATCAAGGACTCTCTGCATTTCCCGCCCACCTACCTGTATAGTGCTATCTGAGGCTAAACATCATAGGGGAATGCCGGGATAATGTGTACCCTCATTCCTTGCGTTTTGGGGTCTTCCCGCTTGATTATGGCCATAGGTCAACCCTTGCTTCAAGAACGAGGGACCTCTAATGGGCCAAGGGGTCACCTGGCTGGGCTAGGCTCCCCACGTTTGGGCTTGTCTTCGGCCCAAGAGAAAAACTCACCTTATATTCTTTTTTGAAAAAAATTATTTTTTCTTATAAGTTTTAGATTTATCAATTTTGTCAAAAGAACCGCTTGAAACTTATAAACCTTAAAATTGCAAATATATTTCTCAAAAAAGAATTAACAATGACTAAAAACTTAAGTGTTCCCAGGTGTGAAACTTGAAAAAAAAAACAAATTCATGCCAAAATGCATGTATATTGATGTTGCATGTCCTCAAATACTTTTAAGATATACAACTTCCCTTGTTTCCTTTTAAAAATTGTTATCCACCCCTCAAAAAGTTTAAAATAGACCACTTAATTAACTACCTCAACTATCAATTATCATATTCTAAGTTCATAAGTTTAGGTTATTTCAGAATTCAAATTCCAATCCTGAATCTTATAAAATAATTGATTATTTCTATATAACTTAGCAATTTGACCACAAAAACAAAAAGTAACACCACAAAAAAATAACATATAACAACTTGATTATTTTTTAAAAGGACGATTAATAACTTTTTCTTTTAATAACAAAATGCATTTTTTTTAATAACAACAACATTTTCAACAATAAAACTGTTTGTGTTATTCCATTAGTAATAATGATTTTGGATGCATATGTTTGCTAAAATCACGTTTGACAACAAAATTAATTTTTTATTGCAGATAATGAATTGTCTTACAAACCCCCTCTCTCTATAAAATTTCCTCTCCCTCTCTCTAGAAAGTTATTTATTAAATCATGTTCTTAGTGTTAGGTCATTTCACATATCACGTACTTAGAAATCGAAGTGCCTGACTTAGAAATCTTAATTTCTTGTAATCCTCCGCTTCTTTTTTTGAGTCGTTGCTAATTTAATTTTTTCAAATGTGAGCAAATTCTAATTGTTTAGTAGTTTGAAAGGTGATTTTAAATAATGATAAGAGAAATACTTTATTCAGAATTTATATAAAAGTAAATTTATAAAGTGATGTAGTTTGATATAATATATCAAATTATAAAATATTATTTTTATCGTAAAATAGATATAAATTTTAACGCATCACGTGAAAAAAAGTCAGTTTGTTATTTTACTTTTGTATAATCATTTTATATCTATAACACTTCTTTAATGATAATTGTAATGTTGTTTGCTGAATGAATTTTTTAGACAACTTAAATACTAAATAAATAATTGGTTTCTAGTAGATGTTGACTCTTTTATGGTTGAGTTCAGTTATATATAGTCATTTATGCGTATTTATTGCATATTCCACTTATATAATTGAATAAAGCAATTTTTTTATATTAAAGAAAATGAATCAGCCAATCACATTAGTGGAGTGCGTAAATAATATACAAAAGTAACTCCACATAAAATTTTTGTTATTCTTAATAAGAAGCATCTAAATAGTAGACAACATAGCAAAGAACACACAAAATTAGGTCAATTTAGTAGAATCGAAAATTCTTCCTCGATGCGAGTTTGAGTAATAATCTAACCTAATGGGTTGCATTTGAAATGATTTCAGATAATTTGTAAATAATAGTAGAAAAAACAATAAATAATATTGAATAATTTATAAATAATAATGAAATAATCCAAGACTACTTTACTTACTAAATGCAACATTTGATACTCACTTTGTAGGTAAAACTAATGGCCATAAATCACATATCATTGCATTTGGACACAAGACCATATATTCTGTTTTTATTTTAGCACAAGCAATGATCTATTTTTATTTATTTATTCTCTGTCCCCATCATTTTGTTGTTGACTGCCCAACTACAAAGAGGGGAACATGCCAAAAACAAAATGATTTTTCTTTGAAGATTGAAATTCGGGGAGAAATAAATCAACTACATGATTTTTTTATTTAGAGGTTGTTTGGACAATGATGAGCTGAGATGATTTTAGATTAAAGTTAAAAGTTAACTAAAATATTATTATAATATTATATTTTAATATTATTATTTTAGAATTCGAAAAAATTGAATTGTTTATTATATTTTATGTAGAAATTTAAAAAAGCTGTAAGAAAGTGATGAGATGAGAGTATTTTTTAATCCAAGCGACTTCTTAGACCTTTCCGTGAATTCCTAATGAGAAATATGTTAACAGTAAATAGACTTTACCGTGAATTTAAAATTAACGTGATTTGATTTAATATAATAAATTGTAAAATTATTTTTATTATAAAATACATTTAAAGTATTATATAAAATCATGTTAATTTATAAATTTACTTTTATAAAATCTAATTTTTATTTCGATTTCTTGTTCTCTGTGTTTCAGCAACCATTTTCATTTTATTTATAAGTAGATTCCAATAATTCATAAATTTGTAGTTCTTTTTATAGATATAATATTTAATTTTTCTTAAAAAAATAATTTCCAATCCCGACCTTAACAAATCCAATAGTAACCCAATGATTAGAGAGAATTTATTAATGAAAAATGCTAAGTTGTCCCATTAATTTATCCCCTCATAGTGCATTCTTAATGAATTTATTTTTTTAATATTTTTAAAAATTAGTACTAGTAAATTTTGTATTTTTTTAATACTTTAAAAAATTAAAACACACCAACGATACAAAGCGACAAGTTGAGAAGGCTGATTTGAATTTTATTAATTCTGCAAAAGTTTTCATGATTTGAATTTTAGGCCACAAGCTTGTTTTAAGCACTGATCCAAAATCTCGGTTCACCATTTTTGTCGGACTGAATTGAATCGATTATCCCTATAAATCGGACCAGACCTTTAGTCACTGGTCTGGTCAGTCTGAGTCGATTCATAAACATTCTTTCTTTTTTCTTTTTTTGACAAATAAATTAATACAAAAAATTAATTAAATTAATAAAATTAAAATTAAGTGAGATCTTTAATGTGGATTATGCAACTAACTCAAGGAAAAAATAATTAATTATAACTATATTTATGATGTTAATAGTTACTAACTTAGTACTTTAGTATTCATAATAGTCTATATTAAAATTCTAACATTTTATGTATGGTTATGAATATTAAATATTTCATTGTCCATAGATTATTCATGCTTACTTGCAACTTCGGTATCTTAAAAACAATTACCTGATTACTTTAATTTGGTGTAAATAGTAAAGTATGTATCTACATATAATAACATATATTATCATATGATTTACATTTATTATTTTACATTTTATATGATCAATGGTGATATATTAGATAAAAATTACATGATTAACTTATACAAATATTATATAAAATAATACATTATATATATAATATTTAAAAATTTATATTTAAACATTTCAATCCAAAAGAACTATACTCCAAAACCCAACCAAAAACTAAATTTTTTATACACTATGAACCAAGACTGACCAACTAGATTTTTGGTCCAATCCAATGTTTTGGTATTTCTCGTACTGGAATAGTGACAGGTACAGAAAATGCATCTATTTCATACCAAATCAAATACTTGCCGCTTATTCAACACAAGCCATCAAATACAACACGAGAAATTAAAAAAATAAAAATAAAAAGAAGAAAAAAAGAAGGATATAGGGTTAAAGACTTGACCTTGTCCCATTTCCCACAAGGGGAAGTCGCTTGAAGCGGTTTTGAAACAGTTTGATGAACGGATTGTGATACTACAACTAAAAGACTTAGTAAAGAGATTTGTGCTTCATTTTGTTGGTTTGGACTGGCTACAGGAGACTTGCACTACATCTTTCCTACGACCATTGGTTAGGAGAAGTGGTAACATAGGCAGAAAGCAAATAGGAGAGTCGTCGAATTGCTGAAGGACGACGGTGAGGAGTTGTGGCAACACGTGAGAGACACACGCCATGCTAAGAGTGTGGTAGTTGGTCAGATCTGAAGCATCCAAAGTTGGTGGTCCCAAAAATGCCGTGCGTGGCAGCAACAAGAGCTTCCCTGTATGGTGGCGTGTGTGACTCATGCGTTGATTCGTTCAATAAAATTCTTTGACCATTTGAAAGATCGACGACTAGAGAATCATTTGATGGAATGTGTGGTGGTTGTTGGGCCCCGGTAGGTAGTAGATTAGCATTTCTCCGTGCTTTAGATGGGAAAAAAAAACATTGAAAAAGAAAAACTATACAATATCTAAACTAGCCATATGGGAGGAGGGAATGAGGAGTCGACGTACCATCCCCCTTTGGGCAAAGAAGACCAGATTTTTTGAGTGAGTTTTTGGCTAGGGCGAGAGCGAAACACTGGAGAGTTTTTTATGTATTTTATTCTTGTAGATGATTTCTCTTATGAAAATTAGATCTATGCGGAAAGTTTCAATTTGGAATGTCACGTCAAAGTATAAAAAAATTGTAAACTAAGAGCAGTCTCATTGGATTATCTATATCCAAAACAAACGGTACTTTTTAGCTATTAGGGATGAAAATGGGCTCACAATAGATTATGCAAACTCAAATAATTTGATTTTGACCTACAATATTTGTAAACCAAAATTCAAATTTGATGATTACTGTTGAATGAGTAAATATATATTTTATTATTTTTTATAACACTTTCTCTCTTCTCTCCATCTATACCCACAACCATCTAAATAATTTAATTAGAATATGATTACTAATTAACATATAATATGTAGAATAGTAAAATATGATACAATAAAATAAATTAATAATTAAACAAATTAAATATTTTGTAATTATTAATTACTCATTACTATATAATTAATAAATGGTTAATTAAAAGTGAAAACTTGATGTGAATAGTTAAAGTCAAATTTATCTCATATTATTTTATTGTTATATAATGAAAAAATAGCTATTCCAATATAGAGACTTATGTGAACAGAATAACCAAAATCTAAATTCATTTTACATTCATCAAAAGTGTCATATACATATACATAATCCATTATCAATGCTCTAACCCTTGTAAAATAAACCTTGGTATGAATAATCTCGATAAGAATGAAAAAAATAAAGTATTACCAAAAATACATAAAAAAAAAAATGAAAAGTTATTAAACCAAAAATATTTATAAAAAACCAAAATTTTCGTACTTTTATTTAATTTTAACCTTTTAATTTTGAATTTTGGGAAGGGGTATTTAAATTTTCTTTTCTTTTTTTTCTTTTTGATTTTTTATTAAGGATTTTCTTTGTTTTTTGTAGCAACTTTTAATTTTGGTTGGTATTTTTCTGCTTTTACTTTTTTTTTTTTTCACTTTTTTATCTTTTAAACTTTTTGTAATCTAATAGGGATAATCTTTTTGGTTGAGAATGTATATAGGTAGTTTTTTTCCTTTTTAAGATTAAGGGAATGTACTGTAATTGTTTAGGTAAATTTGTGATGTTTGAGAAATGCGAAATGAAAGATTATTAGATGAAAAAAATTTGGTTTAAGTTAAAAATTTATAAGTTGCCCTAGTTTAATATGTCTATTAAATTATAACAATTTTTTTATTATTGTAAAATAGATGTAAAATATTGAGTAACACATATATGATTATCATATGATATGCAATAATTAAAAAAAAAAATTTATGTAGTCATTTTTGTGTATATATTGCTCGTTCTACTAATATGATTAATTACATTATTATTTTTTTATATAATATAATTATTTTGATCAATCACATTAGTGGCGTGCATAAAAAATACGTAAAAATGATTATATGTTATAAAACTCAAGCATGATATAGGTCAAAAGAAAAATTAATTTGAACTAAAATAGTATTGAATCCAAAAATGAAAAAGCACTACTCCAAAAGTAGTAATCAAATCGTCACCACTTACTAAATTGAATGGATGCATTCACCAGAGATTCAAAAATGGTAGTGGTTCTCAAATGACAGCAGCAGTAAACAAACAGCAATAGGTTCCCACGCGGCACTCTGGCTCTCGCATACGATGCTGTCTTGCTCGTCCTCTCCCTTCGGTTCTGTGGTCTTAAACTCATCATTATCTAGAACTTCACTCAGACCGTCCATTTTCTCTCAGACACCACCTTATGCGAAGCCCAGAAACTCCCTTTCCCTTAAACCCACAAACCAATATCTTCTCAGATTTCCCAGATCAAAAACCAGAGCAACCCTCGATGAAAAGGAACAAAGTACTGCCGCCACCCCACTTCTTGACCAGGATGAACAGCCCAATAAAGTATGCCTTTTTCTTTGCTGTTTCGATCCTTCTTGATCATCTTTGCTTTTAAATTAGTTCGCATTGCTTATTAAATTGTCTCTAGTTTTCTGAGAACTGAGGGAAACCAAAAGCTTCTGCACCACTGGACCTCATTAATCTTTTTGCTTAAGTGGGTCTTTCTGTATTGCTGCGTTGATGAATTTGATGTCTTCTTCTGGGTAATTTTTGTGACCTGTTCTCATGCTTTAGGAAGTTGAGGAGAGTGTGGAAGTGCTGAAAAAGGCTGCTAAGACAAGAAAGGTTTCGGAAGAGGAGGTTTTGTCTGCTCTTTCTGTGATTGAAAAGGCAAAAATTGATCCCTCCGGTTTTCTTGATACGCTTGGTGGATCAAAATCCCCTGGCAGAACATGGATGCTTATTTTTACCGCTGAGGTTGGCATAATTCTGTTCCTTGATTTGCATAATCATGTTCAAGCTTTGGGCCTCCTTTAAATTTTATGCTTATTGGGGCTTTTGTGCTAAATCGTAGAAGCAAGTGAACCGGGGTCGTTATTTTCCTCTTACAGCTATTCAGAGGTTCGATGCAGCCGTAAGTGTCTTATGCATTTCTTTGTCATGTTACCATATTTGCTAAAAAGGAAGTGAAGAGAATAAAACCCCCAGGATATTTTTAAAATACTTTTGTCTTCAGTTTACAATTACTTCAAATACTTTTGTGTTCAAGTTGTAAATATAGAAGTATGTTATTCGGACCTTATTGGGTGAAACTTACTTCCTTTCATTGAGTTGCCGAGGGACTAAGTTTGTTTGTCAATTTTGATACATTTCTTCTATTTTCCTTCACGGCTCAAGATCTTACTGTTCTGAAGCACTTTTCTTGACTCAATCCACGTACTCAAAATTTTTCATGTACTGTTAATAATGCCATCTGTGATATTTCTATTAACTAAAGCATCACTTCAAGGATGAACTTGCTGGAGCTTTTCTCTTTGCATAATTTTGGGACTCATTGGTTCCTCATCCAGTAGAAAGAAGATTATGGGATTTGCATTTGTCTATTGAGAAACCAAAAGAATATTTTCTTGATTTTTCAGGCAAAGAGAATCGAAAATGGGGTATATCTTGGACCAATTGGATGCTTAACCTTTGAAGGCAGATTTTCTTGGAAGCAGAGAATACTGGCTTTCATTTTCGAGTGTATTCGGATAAAAATTGGGCCACTGAAGCCTTTAGAGATCAGCCTTGGCCAGAAAGAAGATAGGGATCCAAGCAACAAGGATCCTTTCTTTATCTGGTTTTATGTTGATGAAGAAATAGCAGTGGCTCGAGGCAAGAGTGGGGGGACTGCATTTTGGTGTCGCTGTCGCCGTGTCACTACTTGATTTGTTAACACTCAAATATGTGCACTAAAATCTCCCTGTACATACATAGTTGGTAAATATTACTCCAATTAAGGTTCTATTGTCTCCTCCCATGATAGTTAACATGTTATACAATGTTGTGGTGGAATCGGCCTGTATCTTGGAAACAGCTCCCGGTTCCCGAATAGGAAGTTGTTACGAGGATATTGTGATATACTTTTGTCAATGAAACATTAATGGTGTTGTAGCATCTTGTTACATTTCACAAGATTGCTTTCCCTCATTCTAAATGAATCTCAAATGAGTTAAAACCCATCTTTGCTTGATGTTGCAGTCTGAATTATATTGAAAGAAGGATAGATGCTTTTGCCGAGCACCTGAACAGAGTAAGGTAAGGAGACCTTTGGACGTTGTGTGGAATCTATTGATGTTATTGCTTTAGGTAGTGCTTTGGCAATTTTACAATTAATTCTATAATTGTAGGAGTGCGCAAAGGTCACATACCTAGAGAAAGTTAAGTAGATTAATCTCAAATGATTTGTAAAGTGCGGTAAATTCTTTTAATGCCAGGACATCTAGAGTCCCATGAAAACCATTACTGCTAATTCTTCTAATAGTCTCATCACACCATAAGACATTTCAATATTCAGCATGCATTGCATTGCAATCCATATCATTTACCAAATGGCACTCATGTTTCTGTTGGTACCTTATGAAAAGCTAGTATTAGATCCACATTCTTCATTTGTTTCTTTGTTTTTGTTTCAAGTTGTGGTTGTTTCTAGCTAATAAAGATGATGGACGGAATAATCAAATTTTATAATATAATTTAGTAATGCATATTATCAAATAAGAGAAATATAAGTACACATTTTGGCTACAATTTATTTGTCCAGAGAAAGGATACTCCCGTGAACTCTCTGATTATTAGACTTGTATTCTGCAGAGATTAGACCTACTTCTTGTGAGGCGCTAGCCCAGAAGTTTTGAAGTAGTTAATTAGATCTTCTGCCATTGGTATCCTCTCTTTGATGATTGGGATTTCAACAAAATTCTGTGCCCATGCATGGAGTGATGGGAACTTCTCTGGATCAACCAACTTTATACCTCCTAATTCTTCTATGAACTCCAGCCAGTTAGGTAAAGAACCCACAACCATGTCTAGGAAACCCAGTTTTTCTCCTCCAATAAATTTCTTACTTTCAATCTGCTTATCCAGAATTCCTAATGATTCTTGTGCGGACTTTATAGCTTCCTCTTTCTCATGTTCTTGTGCACAATAAGCAGCCCAAGCTCCAACAACACACTGCATTTTTGTAGAAATTAAAATACTTCAAAAGTGCATGTTTAAGATTCAAGTTTGTTTCTTTTGTTATTTAGGCAAAAGAAACTGGCAGAAAAATGAAAAACAGAAAGGGAGACATTTAACTTTTTTATTTACCTTTTCATCAACAAACCTAGACCAGAATCTCACGACAGATTTTTCAAAAGGATCTGCAGGCAATATGGGGTTCTGTTTCCATGTTTTGTCAATGTACTCAAGGATGACAAGGGACTCAACAACCGGTTTTCCCTTGTGCACAAGCACAGGAACCTTCTTATGCACAGGATTGTACTGGAGAAGAATGGAACTCTTGTTTCTTAAATCTTCTTCAATATACTCATATTCTACCCCCTTGAGCTTTAAAGCCCATTCAATTCTCCAGCAAAAAAGACTTAGAGATGCACCAATCACTTGTACTTCTCCCATTCTCAAATCCCCAGAATCTCAAATCAAGCTCAATCTTTGCATGAAGAGAAGCAGTTATTTGAAACTTATAGAGATGGTATCTTAGAAATTTCTGTATTTCTTAGAGAGCAAGTTAGAAGCCAGACTTTAGACTGGGTGTGCCATGACAAGTTTGCTATGGATTCAATTTCTCTAGGAGCAAGATATTTTCATCAATCTCTCTTTTTTAAATATATTTGAGAAAAAATCTTTAATTTTCCACCTGTCCTATTTGCAGCCTTTAGAACAATACTCTTTTCAACTAGTCCTTCAACTCCACTATTCTGCCTTCTATGTTTACTGATGTGACTTCTTAGTCCCTTGTTGCTTGAGATTGCATGCTAGTAGGCATTCAAAAACCACGTTAAAAACTGATCCCACAGATGGCGCAAACTATTGTGGACGTGTTTCACAACCCCACACATAATCACTTGCAACAAAGAGAAATGGGACTTGGGGGTTTGTGGGAATGCCTAGGATGCTTAAGTCAGTAAAAGTAATAGAGATTTCTCTAGTCGTAGAAAGGATGGCCTCGTTATCATACATGGGTGATATAAAAAGAGCCCCTGATGTTTTCTATTGGATGTGATAACTACTTGATCACTTATTTGAAATTCAAGTTGCGAGATATACAAGCTTCACTTGCTAAGGATGAACTGATAACGTCCCTCCTAAGGTTCTTGGGTAGTTATCATTTCAGTGGTTACCACTTATATCCTTCAAGTGGTCCAATAAGCCTAGATTTAAGGCTTATTGGTTTAGGCTGTTGTCTGTGCCCATGACATGGCCCAACAGGCCTCGAAGAGAAAAGCTTTAAAGCCCTTCCACTAACCTTAGAGACTAATTATGTGAGATTGGTGTATTGATTGTCAATCTAAGAGGTTGTTTCTCAAATATAGTTTCTTGAGTGATTACATTTGACCAAGGGACGATAAGGAACCTTTCATTGATGTAATCTGCCCCTCCATAGACAATACTGGACATGTACATTTCTTGTAAAGATAAAAAGAATCATACGATATGCAAGTTCTCAGCTTGCAATGTACACTTTTGGGGAAAACTTCCTGCTACTAAGCAACTATTCAATTAAAGGTCTTTTATATATAGTCACGTTTGTATACTCTTTGCTCATTCCATTAATGTGATTAGTCAAAATAGTTATTTTATATTAACAAAATGATGTGACAATCACATTAATAGAGTGTATGATTACTACACAAAAATGATTGAATCTAGAGTTTTTGATTCAATTAAAGTGAATATGATCATCAGCATTGTTAATTTGCTTATCCTTCTTTATAGATCAGGTTAATTCGAATTACCTAAAACAAATAAGAACTTCTACAAGTTAAATATTTGCTCGTGTTATAACCACATTCTATTATTGAGATTTAAACTTCTATATCATTTAAGAGGTTACTAAATTCTCATAAATAATTGCACAGATTAAAAGTTTTTAATAGTTATTATAGAAAATTGTAAAAAGTGACGAGAGATTTTTATTTTGACCTTAACTTAAAAAAAGCCAAGTACGTGAGACTTCTTTCTGAAGTCTTTTCATGATTGGTTTTTTTAACACTTCTGGAAGACTCAGAATTCTAACAGGCAATTTTTCCCCGAGATCTGATAAGGTAACACAAGAAGCATGTGGTATTTCTTTTGAAAAGGGAATACAACAACTAAAAGGGATAACCCTGAGATCTGAGAAGGTGGTTCCTTCCATTTTTATTACAAAAATTTCAAAAATTTTAAGTGTAGTTAATTTTGCATATTATTTTATACACTTTATTGATATAATTGATTGTGTATTAAAAAATTGATATAGTCAATCATATTAGTAGAATACATAGAATATACAAAAATGACTGCATATAACATTATTATTTTTATTATATGTTTAAGATAAACACCTTTTCTTTGCTATCTTTTTTTTAATGTTGTTGCATTTTAATTAAAAAATCAAAGTTTGATCACATGCAAGAATCTCAAGCCATATTACGTGTTTTTGTTGTGCCTCCGGCCTGTCCAAAAATTATACAAGATGATAGAGAGACAATATTTAAGTGGTTCGGTAACCTGCCTACGTCCACTGAAGTGGAAATTCAATATTTTCAATATGTTTGTACAAAATTATAAACACTCATGAACAATCTCTCTATCTCTCAAATGACACTCCATTCTGGGTTTCCCCATAACTCAAATTTCGCCCAGTCCTCTGCCTTGATCTCTCACCAGAGTGAGAATGATTTAATTTTCAGCAAATGATCTCCTTTTATATGAGAAGTCATGGGAGACAAGACTCCCACACTTATTGACCAAGAGGAAGCCTTCAATCGGTGCAACAATTTCTGACTTGGGTGAGAGTAGGTGGCCTAACAATTGGTGGGTGGTGGTGGGTGAGCACACTTGGGTTGATTTCAACAATCACCCCCTTCACCCAAGTGTGCCATACCAGGCTGCTTGCAAACTGATTCATTTTTCAAATGATTGCATTCCCTCATTGGAATGCTTGTTAGCCATGAGAGATTTCCGCTATTAAATGCATCTGCAAGTACGTCTTCAAATAGATGTCCAAATGCCTCTCCAAATGCATCTCCAAATGCATTCGCATCGTCTACATCCACGGAGCTTGCAAGGGATTTTCTTCAGAGGAGATTTACAAGTGCTTTACTGCACAATCTCAACTCTCTAGGATTCTTCTTTCGCTCGAGTCCATGAGTCCGCACTCATGCACACCTTGAGCGAACTGAGCTTCACTCGAGCCACATCCGAGCGAACAATCTGCCTAGTACCTTTACAACTTTCAAACCAGGCTCCATAATCCTACAATCACACCAATCTCCAACTTGGAGACTGGTTCTCAACATGCCGAGCTCTATCTCCAACATGATTCCTTATCATCTACATAATTTTACAGCTCATGTCTTCCAGTTAGAAGACTAACTAAAGTGATGCATAACTTTAGTTTATTACCTAAAGTACCCTTAATCAACAGTAGGTCATTATTCATGATGCAGAAAAAACAGAATATAAACTTCCAAGTCAGAAAAGCTCAGAACACAGCAAAACAAATATCGAACACATACTCAAATAAGCCAGCAAAGACCAACGACGGCATAGCCACTCATACTTCTTCTTCCTCTTCACAAAGCACTAGTTTTTCCAGTTTGGCTTCAGATCTAGCAATTGCATAGTAATTAGTAAAGACCACCGATCGAAATCAAGTTTCTGATAATTTCTCAACCATGTCCACCACTTGCGTGCACATTGCCGCTTATCCCTACCCGGCCTCCGGCCACATCATACCCATGCTCGATCTCACCCACCTCTTACTCACTCGCGGCCTCACTGTCACTATTTTTGTCACCCCCTCTAACATCCCTTTACTTCAACCCCTCTTCTCCGGACACCCTTCTTCTCTCCATCACTTTGTCCTCCCCGAGCTCGACATCAAGCTGCCCCCACTGACGTGGCTCTTCGTCAAGGCTCGCGCTTTGCGTGAGCTTCACTTTCCCATTCTCCTCGAATGGTTCCGATCCCACTCCTCACCCCCCGTCGCGATCATTTCGGATTTCTTTTTCGGCTGGACCAACGATCTCGCTCTCGAGCTCTGCGTTCCACGGGTCGTTTTTTCGCCGTCCGGTGCCTTTGGGCTGTCGTTTTCTTTTTCACTGTGGCGCGACCCCCCTAAAAATGATGATCCGGAAGATATGAACTCCCAGTTTAAGTTTCCGAAACTCCCGTGTTCCCCAACTTACCCATGGTGGCAGATCCCAGAGCATCACAGAAGCCTCAAAGGAGACCCAGATGTGGAGTTCTTTAGAGAAAACATAATGGTGGCCAACATGATGAGTTGGGGACTGATATTTAACTCGTTCGCCGGCTTGGAGGGCGTTTACTTGGAGCATTTGAAGAGAGAAGTAGGACATGATCGGGTGTGGGCTGTGGGACCAGTATTGCCTCCTGATCACCACGGTGCTCAACAGGAATCCATTGTTAGAGGTGGAGTAAGCTCTGTGCCGTGCCATCAGGTCATGACCTGGTTGGATTCTCGTCCGGACGACTCGGTTGTCTACGTTTGCTTTGGGAGTCGCACGGTGTTGAGACGCACGGAAATGGATCTGCTGACTAGTGCGTTAGAGCAGAGTGGGGTGGGGTTTGTTTTTTGCGTAAGGGTGTCGTCGATGCAGGACAACGAGCCACGCGAGAGTGCCAATGACGGCGTGATTCCCAACGGGTTCGAAGATCGCGTAAGGGGCAGGGGTTTTGTGATTAGGGGGTGGGCGCCACAGGTTTCGATACTGAGGCACCGAGCCGTCGGCGCATTCTTGAGCCACTGTGGGTGGAACTCGTTGCTGGAAGGGATCGTTGCCGGAGTAGTGATGTTGACATGGCCAATGGATGGAGACCAGTTCACAAATGCCAAGTTGTTGGAGGAGCAGTTTGGGGTGGCGATCCGAACTGGGGAGGGAACTCAGATCGTTCCCCAGTCCGAGGAGTTGGCTCGGTTATTGGTAGCATCGGTGGATGGATCTCGGCCCGAGAGGGCTCGAGCCAAAAAACTGAGTAACGAAGCCTTGGGTGCGGTACTCAAAGGCGGAAGTTCATACGAAGATTTAGGTGAGTTGGTGAAGCTGTTGTCTGATCTTCAAAAGTAAGATTCTTTCTAATAGTGGTAGGGCACTAGCGGTTACTTTGTTCTGGCAATTACGGAAAATTATTTCTGCTTTTTTGGGTTTCGGGATCTCCCAGTAAGGTGATTCTTTCGTTACTTGTTATTTTTTCTTGCTGTTTGTGCATTATCTCGTCTTGTACAAGATTGTGGGTTTTCTAGTTTGGAATTATTACTGGTTTGGTTTTTTCTATTCGTTGGTTGGACTAGGTAATCTGGTTTCTTTGTATCTATTTTGATGGAAGAGGATCTTACGGAAAGGTGGAGGAAACTTTCCTTTTCTGAACGTGAATCTCGGTGTTTGGAACCTAACTGGTTGAAGTGAAGCAAGGGTTGAAGTGAACTGCAGAAGTGTTCTGTCAAAGAGTAGAAAGTGAAGATGAAGTAGAAGTGAAGATGAAGTATTTACTCAGCATGGTGCAGTTTAAAGTAGGGCTGCAACCCGGTCAACCCGTACTGGGTTTGGACCCAATCCGACCCAACCCGTCAACAAGAAACAGCAATTCGGATCCAACCATTTCGGGTAGGGTCAACGACCATTTGCTTCTCAGTTCTCTCCTCTAGTGGCGGCTACGACCATTTGCTTCTACGGCGATGGGCAGACGTTAGGTTAGTATTACGTTTTGGATTTGTCCGACTCTGAAGCTGCAATTGGGTTGTGAGGTGCTTGGCATCATAATCCAAGGAAATGGACCTCGCGACTTGCTGCCAATTGCAGGGAACTCTTTTGCAAACATTTCCTGAAAAGTCTCTACAGAATACCCTGGCTGGCGTGTTATCGTCGTTTGGATTTGTGCTTGATTTTAAGGTATTGCGGATGTACAGAAGGTCCCATGCGAGCCTGTAACTAGAGAATCAGCAAAATGGTCAAAGAAATGGAAACGAAAACAAAAACACAAAATTTTTGTAAATCTTTTGACCGCATCAAGGAAAATCGTTAAAAATCAAAACCCACGATTCTTTGTGCGAAATCAGAGAAAAAAATTGTTAAAAAATGTTGAGGCTGAGGTTCTGAAGGAAATCATCAGAACCCACGTTTCTTTGTGTGAAATCAAAGAAAAAAATTGTTAAAAAGTGTTGAGGCCACCATCTTTGATCTCTTCCTCGTAGAAATGACTTTAGGCGGGTTGCTTGGGTTGAAACCGGCATTTCACGAGTTCAAATTGAACATTAGTTTAAACCGTATTTAGCAGACGGGTCGGGTCAGGCCATTCAGACGGACTGGATCTGTGATTTTTTTGCACAGCCCTAGTTCAAAGCTGGGAAGAGATGATGTCGTTTGGCAAGTTTTTATAAGATGTGGCGTTTTGATGTTACTGAAGATGTTCATGGGTCAAGCTATGCTTTTTGGTGCCAGCCCTTTAGTTTTTTTTTTTTTTTTTTAAATCAAGCTTGTTATATTATATATAAAGGAAGTTACATTGGTACATAAATCAAGGAGGATCAAAAAGAAAGAAACGAAAAGAACTATCTAAGGGTATGCTTCCAAAAACTTGATTGGTTGTTGCCCATTGCGCTATAGAGTGCACACATCGATTTGCAGTTCGATGTCTTTTGGCTATTGTCCACTGTTCATGAAGATTGAAGAAGTGTTTGATATCACTTAGGATAGGATTGATTTGCTAGTCTGTAGAAGGTGAAGCGTCTTCAATTGCTGTAATAACTTGTTGAGAGTCTCCTTCAAAGATGACCCGAGAATGATAAGATGAGTCTGCCAGTCTTGTAGCTAGGAGAGTTGCACTTGCTTCTGCCACTAGAGGATTTGTTGAAATGATTTTTTCAGTCTGTATTTTTAAGACTTTACCTGAGTGATCTCTGCAGATTACTGAAATAGTGGAGAAGATGTCTCGAACTGCAACATCAAAAGAGTAGCTTAGGAAGTTTCTGAGTGGTGGTTTCCATTTTTCGATCTTCGTGGTTTGCTTTAATTCCCAAGCGACTTGATAGTTGATGTAGATTTTGTTCAATTGAGTTTTGGTTGTCTCCATCGAGACGTTGAGCTGGTTATGCACAATATCATTTCGCTGTTTCCAGAGGAAGTCTAGGATTATGACTGCAAAGAGTTGGAAATGCTGGATCTCTGTGTGTTGAAGGCCTAATTCTTCTTTTGGATGGAGAATCATTCTAATCCAATCTGTAATTGAGTGAATTGGCAAGTTTTAGAGATTTAGAGGCCATGAGCTTTGACTCCATAGTATTCTGACTATAGGACATTTGACGAAGAGATGGAGTAATGTTTCCTCAGCTTGGTTGCATAGTGAACATTCATCTGAAATCAAACTTGAGATAACTTCATTCAATCTTGTCTTGGTTGGGAGCATGTTCCATTGTAGCTTCCATAGTAGTAATTTATGTCTGTCATGAATTTTCAACTTTCAGATTGACTTGAAGACATGTTGTGCTTGGGCTGCATTTTGAGTTATCTCTGATTGTCCGTTGATGATCACTTGGTATGCCGATTTAACTTTGAATTTGCCATTCTTAGATGGGGTCCAGATTACTTTGTCTTGGAGGTGAGAGAAGGTCGGGATTTGGATTTTCTGGATTTCATGATTGCTCTCTCTGTCAAAAAGAGTCTGCATTTTCCCTAGATCCCATTGTTTTGGATTACCTGTGATGATTTCCGATACTTGCATTTCTGGATGTGCTTGGTCCATACCCTGTAATGGTTTTGGTCTGAAGTTAGACAATGTTGGTATCCATGGTGAATCCCATAAACTTGTATTGGCGCCATTGTTGATTTGGATGCATCTTCCTTTGCTGATTGTTTCTTTTGTTTGTAGAATACCTTTCCAAAAGTAAGAGTCTGACTAATTTTGTGTTACCTGCCAAAAGTTTGTATGTCTGAGATATTTTGCTGCTAAGATTTTATACCAAAGGCCATTATTTTTTTCTCCGACTTCCCAGCCTATTTTTGTAAGTAGTGCTTTATTCACATCCGTCATTTGTCTGATTCCAAGACCTCCAAGATTTTTGGGTTGACATATGGATTTCCAGGATTTAAGGGTTAAGTTATGAGATTTGTCTTTTGGGAATCCCCACCAAAAGTTTTTGAAGTTTGTATCTAAGATCTTGCACAACATTTTAGGGAGCAGGAAGGTTGACATAGTATAGGTGGGGGTGGTACTGGCTACCGTTCTTATTAGCATCGTTCTGCCCACTTGTGAGAGTGTTTTTAATTTCCATCCTTCTAACTTTGTCTCCACTTGGCCTAGTAGATCCTGAAAATTTTCTTTCTTATTTCTACCAATTGATATTGGGAGACCCAGATATTTCATTTGTGCTGTGGATATCTTATAAGGAAGCAGATGATGGATTGCTGTTTTGGCTGCAGGGGTCATGTTCCGTGTGATAAAGATGGTAGATTTATGCATATTGATCTTCTGGCCGGACCACTGTTGGAATGTTTCAATGCTTTCTTTGATTACTTGTGCACTGTCTGTTGTAGCTTTAGCAAAAATAATCGTGTCATCTGCAAATAGAAGGTGTGATACTGGCAGGCTGTGCCTACTGATTTTTATCCCTTCTAATTGTCCTGTCTATTCCTTTTTTAACAAAATCCTTGATAGCACCTCTGTTACTAGGATAAAGAGGAAAGGGGATATTGGGTCTCCTTGTCTTAATCCTCTTTGTGCTTTAAAGAAACCACAAGGCTTGCCGTTAATGAGGATTGAAAAGGTTGTGGTAATACACTCTCGAATCAACTCTATCCAAACTGTGCTATATCCCACTAGCTTCATGACCAAGAATAAGAAATCCCATTCAACCATATCGAAGGCTTTTTCCAAGTCTAACTTTATTGCCATCTGACCCTTTTTCCCAACTTTCTTTTTGAGATGATGGAATAATTCATGGGCAATTATAGTGTTCTCCCTTATGTGACGACCCAGGACAAAAGCTGTTTGAAGTGGGGATATAATGTCATCTAAAGTTACTTTGAAACGGTTGGCCAAAATTTTGGTAATGATTTTGTAGATGGCATTTGTGAGGCTGATTGGACGATAATGGCTCAGGTTGTTCGGATTTTGAATTTTTGGGATGAGAGCTAGATTGGTATGGTTAATTTGCTTCAGTAGCTTTCTACTCACAAAAAAATTCTGCACTGCTCCAATTACTTCCTTTTTTATAATATGCCAATAGTGTCTGAAGAAGAGCGCCGTCATACCATCCGGACCTGGTGCTTTATTGTTTGGAATTTGTTTGAGAGCACTTAATATTTCCAGTTCATTTGGCACTGCTAAGAGAGTTTCATTTTCTTGGTCTGTTATTTGCTTCTCAAATAAGTTTTCTAGGTTGTCTGGGAAGATTGGGTTTGATGATGTATATATGGACCAAAAATGACTAACAAAAGCATTTTCAATAATAGATTGGTCCATAGACCAAATACCTGGGTTGAGCTTGATGGTCTCTATTGAGTTTCTTCTTCTTTTGATCGTCGTTGATAAGTGGAAGAATTTGGTATTGAGATCTGTTGAGGTGAGCCATGTTGTCATTCACTTTTGGCGCAATAGTGATTCCTCATATTTGCACTGCTTGTGGAGGTTGTGCTGTAAATAAGCTTCTCTTTCTTGAGTGAAGTCGCTTATTGGATCGCTCTGTACTTCCAGTAATTCTGATTCCAAGGTTTGAACATTGTTTTGGATTCGCCCGAAGTAGTTTTTTTCCAGAGTTTGAGAGCTTCTTTGGTTGCTTGGATTTTTCTGCATAAAATATAGGCTAGGTTTCCTTGAAAGAATTTGCTTCACGCTTCTCGGATGATATTCTGACTGATGGGTTCATGGGTCCAAAATTCTTCAAATTTGAACGAGGAAGCTGGTTTCTGATTTTTGGACGAGTGCAGTAGAATCGGATGATGATCTAAAGCTGACGATGCCAGAATTTGTAGCGATGTGTCGGGAAAAAGTAACCTCCATTCTTTATTTGCAATCGCTCTATCCAATCGTTCTCTAATTAGTGCCAGCCCTTTAGTTACTTGTCTATTATTTTCCTTTTGTTGTCCTTAGTTATTTTATCGTTATCCTTGTTTTGTTGAAGTGGTACATTGTGGGTATTGAGCGAAATGTAAAAAGGGAGTGGAGGTGAAACAGGTCTCTTCATTCTAGAATCTTAAAGAATTATTTTTTTTTTTACTTGGAGGTTTAGGGTTCCTCGAAACACCCTGTGTATTTACAGCTCATGAGTTTATGAAATAATAGTCTATTTCCATTTAAATACCATAGTACTTATAAAAGATAAATTAATAATGCATATCTACTATGAGTCTGGAGGTGGTCTTTTGTTTTAGGTACATAATTTATTTATTTTTTTAGTCGGTTATAAATAGGCTGCTCGGGAGTTGGATAATTTGTTTTAGACATATTGGGAGTAGTACTACGTACTACTCTTATGGTAATAATTTTAATCTATAATATGAGAGGTATCGTAGTACTCTTCGATTATTCCCTTAATTTCAGGGACGTGAAGGCTTAATTTCTTGTTGGCCGCATGATGCATGCATGCATGCACAAGTCCTCAATGTCATGATCAATCTAGAGCCTCATATGTTATATGTACACATACGCGCACTACAAGAAAATTACTTATTTGCAGCTAGTTAATTCTAGCGAAATGACTATTTGCAGCTACTATTGGTTGCAAATAATCTTTTGGTTGCAATAAATTGATTACAAAAGTCTGTTTTTCTTGTAGTGACATGACGTACATGAACACATTAACGAGGATGTTAGATGTCCGGATTGTGAATTAATGCTCATTTACAAACATGCTCCATCAAATGCATACATCAAGATATAAAATATCCGACAAATCCCAACATCAACTGACATACAAATAACTCTATCCTCCAATCCATCCGACCCCCGAACTCCTCGGACTCAATCCCGCACAATAACCAATCACAAATTATTGTTTATTGAAAAAAAATATTTAAATCTTAAAGGTTGTTTGGAAAATACTCACAGCGCTATAAAATATTTTTCAAATGATATTGGATGTGCAAAAAAGCGATGGCAAAGCAATGTAACATTGCAAAATGCACTGTGGCCGTGGGTCACAAAATACCCACTTTTGTGACCCATGGTCGGTGAACACCCCCACCAAATCTTAGCGACATCCGAGCCACCCTTAAGCCACATGTGCACCACGAACCCGCAGTCCCAAATCCTCCCCGCACCATCGTCGTGCAACCATCGGCCACCACTTCATCACCAACCTCTTGCCGACCTAACTCACCCATTTCCAGCTCCGATCCGTCACCAAAGCAACCACCACGAGCTCAACTTCGTTTTGGTCATTTTTTACTTCCACCGCCGTTTTCACCGCCACCCACGGCCAATCACCACTTCCATTAGCTTCACAAACACCTTTAAGTCATTTCCTATCAATCTCAAGTCTTGGTTCGTCTCCATCCAAAAGTGAGCATTTTATAACCCACAGCCACAGTGTATTTTACACTGTTACGTTATTTTTCACCACCTTTTGCAACTCATTGATCCTCCAAAAATTATTTTATAGTACTGTAAGTATTTTTCAAACTTCCTTTAAGAGTTAAATGTATTCTTGCTTTAACAATAATTTGTAATTGATTGGTTATGCCGGACTAAGTCTGAGAAGTCGGGGATCAGATGGATTTGAGGATGGAGATATTTGTGTAGTTGATTGATGTTGGAATTTGTTGGTTATTGGATGATGTTTTGTTTCGTGTCACACATTGCATAGTGCATGCATGTTCATGTTTGTAAAATGAAAACTGGATTTTTGTGTAATTGCATGCATGTTCATGTGTTAGAACTTGAAAACTGGATTTTCAAGTGAGAAATGATTTTGGTTATATTTGAATGATTAGATTGATTGGTTTGAGTCAGAGGTAATGTAGGGATGGTGGTAAGCAGGGATGGTGATAGAGTCTCTCCTGTGATTCCCGCCTATAATACTTTGATGGTTGGCTATTGGGCTATTTTCTGGGAAAATAGTGAGACTTAGATATGTGGGCCATTTTTTGAAAAAATGGCTGTTATTTTAATGGATTGGGTTTTTGGGCCAAAATGGGATTTTGGCGTGCGTTGGAAAAAGGATTATTTTCGTGAAATGATGATTTTTGGGACATATGCATATGGAATCATGTTCATGCATTTGGTTATTGGATGATTGTATTTTTATCTTGAGGATTGTTTGGTTTGTTACTACTTGCGGTGCCGTCTTTGGTACAGTAGATTTTGATGCAAAGGACGAGGAGGCTGAGCCAGAGGAGGTGGCTTCGTTGGAGGAGTGATCGGGGATCACTCGTGGATTGTGGTTTATTTTCTTATTTTTGATTGGTATTATATTTTTACTGGTTATTTGTAATATTTTTAGTACGCTTTTTTTTAAGCGAGTTTGTATTTAAACAATGATCTCGTACTTAGTTCAAAGACTTTTATTCCACTGCGATATTTTAATGTACCTGTGTTGTATATACACACACTTGTCACTTGGCGATGGGATGTGTGACCTGTGGTTTCATCATCCTGACGCCTTGATTTCCATATGTCAGTACGTGGGAGTTAGGGCGTCACATTGATCACGCATATTTGTAACGATTTTAGGTCTATTTGCGGTGATAGAAACTCGATCGAAATAGTTTCAAGCAACAATAGTTCTACATCGTTGGGAAAAAGCAAGTCATTTCTGGCAATTTCTACAGCTTTTTCGACGATGTATATCGTTGCAATTGAGCTTTCTCAACGATTTATCTGTAAATTGATTACACCATTCACAACGTTTTGTTTAGGTCATTTGTGGCAAAAAAGCATTCACTGGTAATATTATTTTCCCTACTATTTTTGTCGATTGCTGAAATTGATCAAAAGTGAACACTTAATTTCGTTGAAATTGCAATGATTTTTAGGGATTTTTACTAGGGGTGCTACCTGCATCATACGGTGCGGGGGTAGACCGCCCCCCCCCCCCACATGGGGCGGATGGGGTAAATCTCCCCCGTCCCACATGAGGGGGTACGGGGTGGGGGGCAATCCGTCCGGCCCCCGCACTCCCCTTCTGGGCCTTGGGCCCAGGAGCATTTTGAAGCATTTTCTGGGCCGAAAATAGCCCAGAAGCAATTTCTGGGCCATTTTGGGCCCAGAAACGTCAGCAATGGGCCAAAATGACCCACAAGTATGTATTTTTGGCCCCAAAAAAGCTTGTAGACCATTTTCATTTTTCAGCCCATAAAATTATAAGTAAAAAGGAAAAAAAAATTTAAAAACTAGATTAAAAAAAAGTGTTATGAATGGTAATTAATTTTATGGCTAATAAAAGTTACTAGTCTAAGAGTCTAATACGTAATAAACTAATAATAATAACTAAGTTATTACAAAATTGAAAGGCTAAACAATTACAAAATTACAAACATAAAAGTGTCCAAGGGATATTGTATCAACATTACAAATTATTGAATACAAAATTCGAACAAATAATTAAAAATTGAATATTCTAAAGAGGCTTGTCAGCTGTGGCTTGTCTTTGAGTCAAGGGGTGTGACAGTTGGGGCGGCCCGGGCTTGAGCACATTTTTATGTTGTATAGGTGGTAGACATCTTATGTGTTACTACAAAAATTAATATTAAAATTAATAACGACGAAATGGAAATGAATATAAATAAATTAAAATAGTAAAATAAAAAATATTTACCAGGTTGTCCAAATCCAGACTGATCACCACCCTCATCGGTCTCCTTAAAATCTAAAATATCCGGAACATGAATATCCTTTCCTATTGTCCAACTCTGTGTGCATATCAATGCCTCTACAGTTGTAGGAGAAAATGAACTATGGAAAGGATCCAATATACGACCTCCGGTACTAAAGGTTGACTCTGAGGCAACAGTGCTAATAGGGATGGCCAAAATACAGCGGGCAATCTCAGAAATGATGGGATATTTCTTTGAGGTATTCTTCCACCATCCTAATATATCGAAATGATCATTATCATCTTGGACCATATCCGCTGACAAATAGTTGTTTAACTCAGAAACGACCTCCGTAGATTGATGGACTAGTGTGGGATTCTGTGCGAGGGTCTTAGTCCACGGCATTCTGCTCTTCTTTGTAGGAGGTCCGGTGACGGTGTCTGTAGAAGGCGTTGGGGTCGGTGTTTGTGTCTTCGATGTAGTACCACCCTTAATTGCCATAAACTCGTCATACAATTTTTTCAGGGTATCTCGGGCCAATTCACCAATAATTTCAGTCCATACCTGATCGTGAACAAGTCTCAACCCATATAACAAGCCTGAAACTTTCAGACGGGGATAAAGAATAACAGCCACATATAAGAAAATATTCATTCTAGTCAAATCTCCCCAATACTTGTCATATTTTAGCATCATGCTCACTGCCATTCCCCTCATCCTTTCATTGGAACCCCTACGCATATCTTCTAATTCTTCTTTTACCCTACATATTTGTTGACAAAACCCATGGGATGTAGGGTACAAAGAACCAAATATATTCAATGTGACATCATAAAATAATCCAAGAAAATGAACGAAAGTAGAAACTACCACCCAATCATCATCATTAGGCTTTTGTGATCCACCGTGCTCATCAAAGTATTTGACATATTGGATGTCTTCATCACCCAATACTTGAAAGGCTGCCTTGTATTCTTGGGCCGCCTCCAACATCAAGAAGGTTGAGTTCCATCTGGTAGGCACATCAGTACAAAGACCATTCTTCGATGTTATGCCCGCAGCCTTTGCAGCAACTTTGAATTTCTCCAATCTAGAAGGAGAAGACCTCACCGATTTCACAGCCATTCTAACTCGTGCAACCAAGTCATCAACATCTTTCAACCCCTCAGTCATAATTAAATTCAAAATATGTGCAGCACATCTAAAATGCAAGTATTGACCACCCAAGAATGTCTTATTTGCATCTTTAAGATAATTATTTAGATATCCCAATGCGACATCATTAGACGACGCATTATCAACTGACACAGACAAAACTTTTTCCAACCCGCACTCCTTTGCGGCCTCCAAGGCCTTCCCAATCGTCTCACCCTTATGATCAGTTATTTGACAAAATTTAATAATTTTTTTGTGCAGAACCCAATCAGCATCAACAAAATGCATAGTCAACGACATGTAATTAATATTTTGGATTGAAGTCCAAGTATCGGTAGTGAGGCAAACTACCAAACCAGCCAATTGGCCCCTCAAAACATCTTTGTCACGGAGGTACATCTTCTTAATATCCTTTGCCACAGTGTGACGAGAAGGAAGTATAAATCTCGGTTCCAACTCTTGGACAAATTCTTGGAACCCTTTACCCTCCACAAACTGAAAAGGCAACTCGTCCATGACAATCATACGAGCTAACTTTATTCTACACTCATCGGGGTTATACTTCTTATACCCCTTCAATGTTGGCACCCCGGCCCCACTACTCCCATCAGCCATTTTAAAATCTAGTCTAGATTGACCATTCTCTACTAAGGATTTTAAAATTGGACTCTTCTTTCATTGTTCCTCTAGATGGACTTTCAGCTGGGATGAACCATATTTCCTATAGTGACATCCATACATTTTCCCACAGTAATTACATTTAGCTTGTGGGTTGTTGGGGTCACCACCCTCTAGTTTGGTAAAGTGTTGCCAAACTATGGATACAGGTTTCTTGCCCTGTGTGGGCTTCGGAGCATGGCAAGGTGTACTCGTTATAGAGGTAGGAGTAGGGTTAGTTTCTGGGGTAGGGGTGTTGGCTGGGGAAGGCGAGCTATCACTAAAATCCGAAGACATTCCTGATTCTCCAACAAAAAAAAAAAATTCAAAGTACAATCCAACACAATCAGGGCAAACTACATACAAAACCAAATACATCAAAAAAATAATTGGATTTCGGATTCCAATCCAAAACCCGACAATCAAATTAGGCCCCTCATTTATGTTACCAAAAGATGCAAACCGGAATAATTAGAGGTAGAGAAATGATTTGTATAACCTCTAAATAGATAAGTCTCGTACAGGTTTTTATAAATAAAAAAAGTAGACCTTATTTTAAAAAAATATATATATAATTCAAATTATTTTATAATATTAATGAGATCTATTTTTTTATTTTTTGGGGATAGAAAAATTTGGGCCAATCTGGGTATATATATATATATATATTATATATCCTTGGGGTCATGAACTCATTTTAGAGGCACAAATTGCACAATTATTTTTAGATGATAAGTGTTTGGTCAAATATTGAAATTCTATGAAATTAAGTTTATAAATTAATAAAATAAATTTAACGTTTCATATTTAATCACGTTAATTTATAAATTTATTTTAAATTAAAATTCTTTTTTTTTTTCAAAAAATAACTTTAGCTTATGTCCTGTCTTTAATAGTATTGGTAGTGGTATGGCCAATTAAGTTTAAAAGTGGTATGCATTTAAAGACTCCAACAGCCTTATGAGCTTTTAAACTAGTGGCTCAAGTTCAACATATATCGATGTACAATGACTCACGCATCCACCTTTTTTAACAATCGATTGGTTTGCTTTAGAAATATAAGCAAAAAAATAATAGTTTAATTAGAATAAAAAAATTATAAACGTTAAATTATTAATTATAAAAATATCTATAAAACTTTCATTATAAATTATGATAATTAAAATAAAATAGTTTATTTAGAGTTTAAATGGATAATTCAACATAGAATTAAGTTTTGAGTAGAATAAGCAAAAGACAAAAAGTGTGATAATAGACAAATTTTGCTTAACGAAATCTGGGCCAATCCATTGCTAATACTCTAATGAGTCATTCCATATTTTCAAAATTCTATATTATATATTATTAGTCTATTGCTACTGTCTTGATATATTATGTGATTGTGTAGGGTGATACTTCATGTTCAACTCATGAGCAGAATATGAGTAGTGCTAATTACAACTATATTCATTTATAAAATATTTTATGATCAATATCCAAACCAATGATATATAAAATAAAATCAAGTTAGTATTTACATAAACTAAAATCACATATTAACAAATAAAAATTAATAATTTAGGGGTTTCAAATTTCAATAGTTGATTTAGGGGTTTCATTGATGAAACCCCTAAATCAAATTAGGGTTCAATCATGAAACCCCGAAATCAATTTAGGGGTTAGGATTTCAATGAAATTTACAAAAAAAAAAAAAAAAAACAATCCAATGAAATCCGAAAAAATTCCAATCCGAAACAATCACACAATCACACGAATCCACAACACACAATTCACAAATCCCATCCTCCATCTCCGATTCAACCCCATCCTTCCTCCAATCTCCGATCAAAACTCAAAAAATTTAAAAATCAACGGAGAAAAAATAAAAAGGAGAAAATTTATCGTGCGTCCGGCATCGTGTGTCGTGCGAGAGAGAGGGAGGAGGGAATACGACGTGCGGTAGCCGGATTGGTTGCGAGAGGGAGGAGGGAACACGGGGGCGTCGACGGGAGTGGGTTTCGTGCGAGTGTGAAGGCCGAAGGGGGGACTCGGGAGGGGACCGGGGTGGGGGTGGGGGGATGGGATCGGGGGTGTTAGGGTTAAACTTAACCCATTAATGAAACGGCGCCATTTTGTGGTGGACAAAACGGTGCTGTTTCATTTAGTGGGTTAAATGAAACGAACTGGGAGGAGTCCGTTTCCGTCCCCCGACTCCGCTGGGTAGGCCCATACGAGCCGGGGGGCCCCGCCCCAGCCCTAACCGGTGCGGACGCCCCGCCCCGTCCTATGCGGGGGCGGGGCGAACGGGGCGGGGCAGCGGGTCCCGGGGTCTCACTGCCCATCCCTAATTTTTACGATGCTTTTGAGCGCTATAAAATGCCTGATTCTTGTAGTGAAACAAATACTGTAGTACTTAAGGATAAATTAATAATCCATATCTACTACGAGTTTGGAGGTGGTCTCTTGTTTTAGGTATGTAAAGAAATTTTTTATATTAGTTGGTTAGATAGGCTGTTTGAGAGTTGGGATAATTTGTTTTAGACATATTAGGAGTAGTACGTAGTACTACTCTTATGGTAATAATTTTAATCTATAATACGAGAGGTATCGTCGTACTCTTCGATCGATTAGTCCCTTAATTTCAGGGACATGAAGGCTTAATTTCTTGTTGGCCGCATGATGCATGCATGCATGCAGAAGTCTACGATGTCATGATCGATCTAGAGCCTCATATGTTATATGTACATGTATGCGATGTGATATTCTGTATTTACGTGTATTTTTATTGAATGATTATTTAAAATAATTATAATTAGTTGTTCTTTTATTTTAAATTAAACGTGTTTCTCGTTATATTGTTTTATGATATTTTTTAAGTCGTGAGATTTAAATAATGTGTTTTCTTGGTATTAATAATTATTTCACATTTTAATTAATCTTTAGCTTGAATTGTTTTATTGTTGAGTTTTAACTATTTTATTTTATTAATATTGAGTTGTAGTGTTTTATTTGACTTTTATTTATTTTATTATACTCTTTATTTTAAATTAGTTTATTGTTAAATTTTATTATTTTATTTTACTAAGTTACTGAGTTTAAATTATTTTATTTAAAATTTATTATTTCAAAATCTATTTCGTTAGATCACTTTAAAACTCCTAGTTAAAAGGATTGGACGTATGTGCTGACGCACATGAACACATTATAAACGAGGATGTTAGATGGCCGGATTGTGTGGTAAAAGTAGCCAGATTGCTTTAAGATCAGATCAACACTTAGGACAATACGTACAATTTATAAATCTTTCTTTTCGAGACGTACATTTTATCATTTAATAAACATCTAACGTGGGGAAGACTAACTTCTAACAACAGCTAGATCAATATCTCAAGCTAGAAACGAACTACGCCGGCCCCGACATGTTAATTCTTGGGAAATTTCCACCTCGTAACTATACATAATCTTTTGCAAGAAAATCCACCTGGCCATATTATCTGCATGCATGTTCATGCTGGCCGATAGTGGGAGTAGTACTACGTCTCGAGAGGTAGTAATTTTAGGTCTATTAGTGGTGATAAAAACCAGTTGGAAATATTTTCAACAACGATAGTTCTACATCGTTGGGAAAAAATTAAGCAACAGTCATTTCTGGCGATTTCTACAGCTTTTGTGACGACGTAAATAGCTGCGATGACCTTTTTCAACGATTCATATGTAAATGGATCATCATTCCCAACATTTATTTTTTGGTCATTTGCGGCAAAAAAAAAAAATTCGCTGGTAATATTATTTTACCGACGATTTTTATCGATTGATGAAATTGATCAAAAGTGAACACTTAGTTTTGTCGAAACTGTAGCAAACTTAAAATCATTGAAACTTGTCAAATGCACTGATTTTTAGGAGTTTTTGTGATGATTGTGAGCGTTGAAAAATGCCTAATATCTTGTAGTGAAATAAATATTGTAGTACTTAAGGATAAATTAATAATGCATATCTACTATGAGTATGTAGGTGGTCTCTAGTTTTAGGTACGTAAAGAAATTTTTTTATATTAGTCGGTTAAATAGGTTGTTTGGGAGTTGGGATAATTTGTTTTAGACATGATAGTGGGAGTGGTACTACGTACTACTCTTATGGTAATAATTTTAATCTATAATAGGAGAGGTATCGCTGTACTCTTCAATTAGTCCCTTAATTTCAGGCACGTGAAGGCTTAATTTCATGTCGGCCGCACGATGCAAGCATGCATGCACAAGTTTACGATGATATGATCGATCTTGGGCCTCATATGTTATATGTACACGTACGAGCTGACGCACATGAACACATTATAAACGAGGATGTTAGCTTGCTTTAAGATCAGATAAAAAATTAGGACAATACGTACATTTTATGAGTTAATAAACATCTAACGTTAACGTAGGGATCGAAGACAAATTGCATCCAACAGATCAATATCTTTAGCTAGAAACTAATACCCCGTCCCCGATATGTTAATTCTTGGGAAATTTCCACCTCGTAACTATACGTATGATCTTTTGCAAGACAATCCACCTGGCCATATTTTCTGCATGCATGTTCATGCTGGGAGCGATGTAAATAATGGAGGTCATTCACTACAACACTTTTGAGCTTTTGGGACGATTTTTCTTTGACGAAAATCATCCCAAAATGTAAGATGTACGGACGAATTTCTGATTTCGTTCCAAAAACATTCTGAAACATGCTTCCTGTTAGAACATGTTCGAACGGTTTACTTGGGGATGATAAATTTCTTCCCTAGTGAAATAATCATTCGCGTTTGGGAAAAAAATTGGCAGGTCATTTGCTGGAAACTAATTTACCGTTTGAACGTCCATTGAAACCATTCGAGCATTTAAATCACCAAGTTTTGAACTGTCAGTTAACGTTCGAATGATAACACTATTTTAATAAAACATTTAATCAATTAAAGAATTAATAATAGTAATCAACAATTAATTTATAAAAGAAAGATATAATGCATAATTAATTAAACTTAGAAAACATCATATATTGTACATACCAAAAATAAAACAAAATATAAAAAACAATTCAACTTTTGCGAATCTAAAAACAAAAAAAATATTAGAAATTAATAATATTCTAACCCTCTTTTAACTTTATAATTTTTGTATTCAACTTTTTCCCTCACATATATAACTTTGTATTCAACATATATATATATATATATATATGTTTAATGACATATAAAGTTGAGTGTTTTGATTTTTTTTTAAAGGCCATCATCTAACTTAGAATCGGCCACATGACATGCATTAATACCATTAATTTGAACACAAGAAAACTATTCTCCATAATTTTAGTCTCAATATTTATTAGATTTACTAAGGTCTATTACTTAGATTTACTATGCTCATTGTGTACGTGGAGGCTGGGACCACTTCCCTTTAATTCATTTGTTTTTCCTGGGATCACACATTTTATTTTTAGATCCAATTTTCCCCATCTCGTGCTCTGCTTCTCTCTCTAATTCCCTTAGGCATATTTTCAAAAATGCCTTACAGCAATTAAGATTAAGTGCTCAGAACTATAAGGGTAAAACTGAAATATCACTACAACAAATATGGCTTTTAGTGACAGATTATAAATAGTGATGGTTTCCAAACTGTGACTAAAACGTATTTATTGTGACGGTTTGTGAGAACTGTCACTAAATGTTGGGCAAGAATATTAAAACGTTCGGACCTTTCACATAATACATTCGCATGTCACAATAACGTTCGAATGTTATGTATATTGACGTGCGAACGTAAAAATATTAGCGCGAACGTTCAAACTTTTTTATAAATTACGTGTGAACGTTAATATATTAGCGCCAATATTCGAACGTTAAAGTGATAAGGTTCGAACGTTATATGTTAATTTACATAAATTAACCATAATATATATTTTTTTAATAGTAAGGTTGAGTAACGGTATATTAAAATAAAATTAAGAGTAGAAATTAAGCCACACAATACATACATTAAATATTTGTGTCCATTACATATGTCGAAAATAAAAAATAAAATATGATAAATTTTTACAAATCACTTTCAGAACTGCTGGTTTACAAAAGATCGAAACTCCTCAGTCAATGTCTCAACCTTATTGTTTAGCACATCTACATGATGTGCAAGATGTGCGACAGCCTGATCTATATGCGCAATCTGTCTACCGATCTGTCGGTCTATATGTGCCTTCATATCTGTCATCATTGCATCAACCCAAGCAGGTCGCACATCCCCAGCAGATGTAACTCCCGGCTGCTGACTAGTACTCGCCGACGGGCGAGCAACATCGGCCCCAGACTTAGTCGGGGGAACAAATCTGGCGTAGGACCAGACTGACGCCGAGCTGAGCCTCTCCCCTGTCCAATGCTCCGGCGGTGTGTGGTTATGTCGATGGGGCTCATCTGGTTTATCACCATCTCCTTTGCCCGGAGTGGCACTCCCCGGGCTAGTAATAAGCGGCTGATGATGACTCCGTACGGGAGATTATCCGTGGTAACGATGCTGGCCTCGTAACGGATTAGCTCAAATATAACAAGGGGCAAGTCAATGGGCTCACCACGTGCCAAGCAAATCAGGAACTGTGCACGAGCCCAACTGAATGTGCTCTTATGTGCCACCGAGTCTACATTTGTTGTAACAAAAATGTGCAACATGCGAAAGAAAGGCAGCAGCTGATTCTGGCTGAAGGAGTTCGACCTATCGAGTTTCGTGCGGTCCGTGCCAGTGAGGATGTAGAAATCCTGGTCCCGCTCATCATCACCAACCTCAGCAGCAATAGGATCGCCCTCGGGTCGATCTTCTTCATGACTGGGCATAAACTCAACAGGGCCCGAAGATGAAGCAGAAACGGCTGGATCTGCCTCAAATATGCCCGGGGAAAATGCAGCTGCTATGTCACCAGCCTGAGCAGCTGTCGACTCAGGTAGTATACGCGGAATCTGCAGTAAGTCGGCGAGAACATCCGCCGAGAACTGAAACTGTACACCGCGTACACTGAGAGTATGGGATGATGCATCGTTAGGCATGATGGCCATCCCAATGTAAAACTCTCGAACCATTGAGGAGTAAATCTTTCCCCTCAATGTGCATATGGGGCCCCAGCCTCTGGTGACGAAGACGTCTCTCAGCGTCTTCTACTCCCAGCTGAGCTCATCAAACTCATTAATGAGGATTTCTCGTTCCCCCATAACAGTTCGTGCCCCCAGTCGAGCAATGTCCGGATTGCCTCCATCCCTCCCTCGCTTCCTTGTCGTCATATACTGGGCCATATCCTGAAAATTTCAAAAAAAATATAAGTTATAATATTTAAAAAAAAGTGATTAGAATCACAGATACATACGTATTATGACATATATGGATTATACAGAAAATTAAAATATCATCCTTATAAATTTACATAATTTTGCCAGTAAAATTTTTAAATAATTTCACTTTTTCAATATCTAAAATAATAATAATAAAAAGAAACAATATAAAAATATTTTAATAGGAAACGTTCGAACGTTATTGAACGTACGTTCGCACGTTAAAATTAAAATTGTCACGTGCGAATTTACAAATATGATACGTTCGGATGTTCTTATTGAACGTGTCATTCAAACGTTTGATAAAAACGTACGAATGAGTTCATTACGTCCGAACGTATGATATAAACGTTCGGACGTAATGAATTTGAACCGTCATACGTTCGGACGTTCTTACTAGCCGAAGAAGACCAACGGTTTACGTTCGAACGTTTTATCCCACGTTCTGTTAAAGCGTTGGATAAGAACATTCGCACGAATAAATAATACGTTCGCACTTTATCATTTAATGTGCGAACGTAAAGAATACTAAAGGTCACACGTTCGGACGTTGTGTCGTGACGTCCGAATGTTACGACACGGAATCGCTGAGTCGACTCAGCCATTACCGAAAGCTTCGAAACGCATGTTTCGAAGCCACAAACAACCAAAATAATAGTCTACTAACAGCGGGGAATGTTTCTACGGTCCTATTTTATCAATTTAGTGCGAATGGTGGCCGGAAATGCAAGTGTTATAACCGGCCTACGGTGGGTTTCAAGAATTTTTGAGTTTTGGATGAATGTTATGGCCTGGAAACCGTCGGGCCTGGCTTTATTTACAGTTAACGTTCGAACGTTTCCTCTACATGCGAACGTTATGCATTATACGTTCGGACTTAGAATCATACGTGTGAACGTATAACTTGTACGTTCGGACATTATGTTAACATGCGAACGTATAACGTATAAGTTCGGACGTTAATTAACACGTCCGAAAGTTTTAATTATAACATTCGAACGTTTTTACACTATATATTATATTATATATATTATATAATATATTAATAATATAATATATATTATATTATCTATATATTACTATATAATATGATATATTATATAATATATAATAATATTATATACGTATAATATATGTATATTATATAGTATATAGTGTTAATAGCGTATATAGTGTATACTATATAGTGTTATACGTGTATATAGTGTACACTATATACTATATAGTGTTATATACTATACAGTACATTGTATATTATATAGTGTTATACTATATAGTGTATATAGTGTTATATATAATATATAGTGTTAATACGTATATAGTGTTATATATGTATTATATACTATATTATATAGTATACTATATACTATATTATATAGTATATTATATTTATTAGTTATTATATAATAGAGTATATAATATAGTCTAATATTAACAATAGTATAATAACTAACGTATATTATACTATTGTTATATAGTTATTAACTATATATATAATATATTTTCCTATATAATACTATAGTATTAACTATAAAATATATATAATATATACTATAGTTACTATAGTATTAACTATAAAATATATAAAATATATATAATATATAAATATTAATTTTCTAAATAATATATATGTCTTAATATAATTATATATATAATAGGTTAGTATTATATATATATCATAGTTACATATAGACTATAGTAGTATATGACTTTAATATACTACTATAGTCCATATATATATTGTTGGATATATATATACACTAATTGTATACACAAATATAGTATATATTTGTAGGAACGTTACTATATTATTATACAAGTTGTATATATACTATATAATATACTAGTAGCATATTATATCTATAATATATACTATATATTATAGATACTATATTATATAGTTATTATATATAGATTTATATACTATATAATACTTATACTATATTATCTAATAACTTTGTTACTTTAATATAGTTATTAGATATAGTATAATATCTACTATAATACTAGTATAATATACAATTAGTACTATATAGTATATTACATATATACTTATTATAACTATAATATAAAATATAGTTATTATATTATATAGCTGTAATATAATAATATATTTTATATTATTAGTTAATATAATATTAACTAATATTATAATTTAATATTTAAATTATTTATATATTATACTAACTTCAGTTATGTAAAAATAAAATAATCAAATTTACGTTCGAACCTTCTTTAATAACGTTCGGACGTAATAATAAATTCGGAGGAAATTTTCCCGCTTAAACAAATAATTAACAATAAGTTCAAACGTTAAATATAACGTTTGAACGTTACCAAGTTAAGTTCGAACGTATTGTATAAATGGTAGGCGGAATAATTATAAGTTCGAACGTTACAAAGTGAACGTTCGGTGGGTAAATTAACATTCGAACGTTCATTAATGACCGTCCGAACGTTAATTGTATAAGAAGCAGAATATAAAAGTTTCACGCACGGGAAAGCAGAGTTATTTCTGCTTTCTGTCGTGCGTGAATTTAGAGAGAGAGAGAGAGAGAGTTTTAGAGAGAGGGAGAGAACGAGAGAGTGTATGTTTGTTAGTGTGAGAGAGATTAAACGTGTGAGAGAGAGTTTGCAAAGGAATTACAAGCATTAAGGTAATTTATTTTTTTTCTTTATTTTGTTTGTAATTTACATAATATTTGCCAATGTTTTTTTTATATATATTTAACTAACTAATATTGTGTATTTTTTTGAAGGATCATTTGTTGTGAATTGTTGAGAATTTTTGATTTTTGAAGAGGAATTTATTTTGGGCACAAGGTATATACTAAACTCTATTTAGTTACATTTTTATTGTGGATTTAATTTGTGATATGGATTGTGTTGTTTGGATGAATTAAAAAGAAAAATTGTAGACTTTTTATATGTTTATTCTTAATGTGATAATGTTTTAGTATATTGTATGGTGTTGAATAATAATTATTTGTGACTATAGTGTATGTTTTAGTTGTAGTTTTAGTAATATGTTGTAATTAAAGAATATATATAACAATTTCGAAATAAATAAATAGTCTGATTATTTGTTGTGCATAGTA
Source organism: Carya illinoinensis (assembly GCF_018687715.1). Taxonomy (NCBI): domain Eukaryota; kingdom Viridiplantae; phylum Streptophyta; class Magnoliopsida; order Fagales; family Juglandaceae; genus Carya; species Carya illinoinensis. Next base: position 36,749,251 of record NC_056766.1, read on the forward strand.
GATATTAATGCTTTAGGTGTATTGTATGGTGTTGAATAATAATTATTTGTGAATATTTGTGTATGTTTTAGTGTATGTTTTAGTAATATGTTTTAGTAATACACAAATACTTAGAAATTTCTTGATAATCACACTATAATTCTTGATAATACTTATTATAATACTTAAAATAGCATATAAGAGACTTATTTATTTCCTATTTAATATAATATATAGTAAATTAGATTATAATTATTAGTTATACTATATATTGATAACACTTAATTGTTATCAGTTATTATATAATTATTACTATTATTGCCAAACTTCTTATAATTATTATTATAATAATAAGTAATTATTATTATAATTACTTATCTATTTCTTATTATTCCTTCTTTAATACTATTTATAATTACTTAGAAATTATTATTAGGGATTGATACTAATAACTCTATACAATATATTATTAGATAAAATATTTGTTATTATTGAGCTATTAGATTTTTAAGAATTATTATTTTATAATTACAATTTTTAATAATTGTTATATATATAATATAGATACTTATAACCTCATCTTACATATAAAATTTCTAAGTATTATCAAGAATTTATAATAGTAATTATAAATTATTTTATAGTAGTGTTATATATTATATAGCTGATAATAAGTATAATCAGTTATTAGGAATTATATAAGTCTAATAATAATTTCTAAGTGTTATCAATCATTAATAATATAAATGTTATTAGTACATAATGTTAATTCAAACAATGTGTACTAATTTATTTGTAGACTTTTTTATTAGATATTGTATAACATTACATAAATAACCTTAGACCTGTTTGGGAATTAGTGTACATTTAGGTGTACATTAATTCCTGAATTGTCCAGTGTGGACAGTTTGAGATTATATTATCTGTATTGCACATAAACGTTATTCCTACTTTGAACGTTTAGTATGAAGTTTCGGTAACTTCCACATTTGTTCTTCAGGTATACTGTTCCTAGGGTCATAATCCCTATATGTGAACATGTATACTCGGAGAACTATGGGGAAGTGCTACCGAAATTTCTACTGACGTTGAAAGTAGTAGAGTGACGGGACTTGTGCAATATGGAGAATATAATCTCGAATGGGATAGGACCAACTACCTTGAGAAATAGTACTTTGAACATGATGTATCATGACATGCATGTGTATTTAACTCTTATACGTGTTACTAAAAAATGAGATGTTTTTAAAAATGGATAAAAGTTGGATGCATCTACGCGATAGACTTGGAAAAGATTACATACCCTATGCGCGTGGAGTAAGGGCCTTTATTGATTTTGCAAAGGCCTCTGCTGATAGTTGTGGTTACATTAAGTGTCCATGTCGAGGTTGTAAAAATTTGTGTGCGATAGGATTGGATGAAGCTGAAAGTCATATATTTGTGAACGGTATGGATTTGGGGTATACTCGATGGGTACTGCATGGTGAGCCGTATGCAGAATCAGCGGATGACTTATTCAGTCAGCGGGAAAATTTGCGGCACGTGGATGATGATTATGAGCGAGATGAGATGGAGGAGATGTTGAGTGACATTGGAGCTGGGATGTTTATGGATGAGGTTGACGACAATGGCTCAAGTGGGCGACGGAATGATTCAGATAATTTTCCAGAAATGTGGGAAGATGCAAAGCGCGAGCTTTATCCAGGCTGTACAAAACATTCTAAAATGTCGTTTATTGTGCGGTTGCTTCACATAAAGTCATTGTGTGGAATGTCAACCAAAGCAATTAACATAGTATTAGACTTATTTAACGAAGTGCTTCCCGAAGGATCTGCATTGCTGAAGAACTTTTATGAAGCGAAACAGCTGAGAAAGGGATTAGGGTTTGAGTATAAGTCCATACATACGTGCAAGAATGATTGTATTTTATTTTGGAATGAGAACGAGGAGAAACAAGCATGTCCTGTATGCGGAGAGTCGAGGTGGAAGGATAAGAAAAGCGTGCCGGTTAAAGTATTGCGATATTTCCCATTGAAATCCCGGTTGCAAAGATTATACATGTGTAAGAAAATAACTCACGATATGAAGTGGCATAAAGAGAAAAGAGTTCAAAATGATGGATTTATGAGGCACCCTGCTGACTCACTTGCGTGGCAATCTTTCGATAATCAGTATCCAGAGTTTGGGATAGAAGCAAGGAACGTGCGCCTCGGACTCACAACTGATGGATTCAACCCTTTTGGAAATATGAGTACAAGTTATAGCACTTGGCCTGTAGTGTTGATTCCGTACAATCTTCCACCATGGAGGTGCATGAAGGCGCCCAACTTTTTGTTAACTTTGCTTATCCCCGGCCCGAGATCACCTGGGAATGACATTGACGTATATTTGCAGCCGTTGATTGAAGAGTTGAAAGAGTTATGGGAAGCAGGCGTTAGAACTTATGATGCATCCACATCAACAACTTTTCAGATGCATGCTGCGGTAATGTGGACGATAAATGACTTTCCGGCATATGGGAATCTTTTCGGCTGGAGTACTAAAGGAAAGTTAGTGTGTTCGACGTGTAATAAAGAAACTACTAGTGAGTGGTTAAAATATTCTCAAAAGTTGTGTTTCATGGGTCATCGACGTTATCTACCAACAAATCATGCATGGAGAACAGAATCTGCTAAGTTTGATGGACGAGTAGAAGATAGAATTGCGCCAAATGAATTGTCTGGGGAAGAGATCCTGGAACAATTGGTACATGTGGCAGCGAACAATTTTGGCAAAGGTCGGGGAAAGAACAAGAGAAAACGAGGCGTAGCAGAATTGAATTGGACAAAGCGTAGTATTTTTTTTTTTTGAGTTGCCGTATTGGTCGTCTTGCATGTTGTGACATAGTTTGGATGTAATGCATATTGAGAAGAATATTTGTGATAATATACTCGGTACATTGATGAGCATCAATAAAAAGACGAAAGATACGATTAAGACAAGGAAAGATATTGAGAGAATGGGAATTAAACATAATTTGCATTTACGAGTGGAAGGTGAGAGGGTGGTCATGCCGCATGCATGTTTTACAATGACAAGGGAGGAGAGGATGGACTTCTGCAAATGGTTGTAAGGTGTGAAGTTGCCAGATGGTTATGCTTCAAATATCAGTAGATGCGTAAGCCATGATGACTGGAAAATTGGTGGATTGAAAAGTCATGACT